>NC_140966.1:112958969-112966469 GCF_056783735.1 Eptatretus burgeri | reverse complement strand
AACCAGACCCTCTCCCAGCTGCCTCCAGACACTGTCACCATTAGCCGCCAGGTGGTGAATCTCCTTGAAGGGGGTCGCAATTCACGCTCACCGTGAGCTTCAGCAATCCCTGTGGACAAGCACATCATCCCCACCCACAAAACCCACATGACTCCCCCACCCCATCGGCCTTACATGTGACACCTGCATTTCTAACACTTCACCGACCATGACCTTCCCTGTTACCACACCATGCCCAATAAAAAAACAATGTGTGCACCATACATTTCACTTCTTCACTTAAAACAACTCACACAGCACTTCTCACCCGATCCACGCACCAGCCATTGGACAGCCACTCGGGCCCGCTTTGTTTCCAATTACCCACTGTCCCGATTGTCACTCTAAAGCCCAGCAGAACTCACAAACTCCCACCTTCAGCACATGGGGCAGGAGGCTGCCCGGGCCCCAGCTCCCGCACAGAAGCGGCCAATCTTCCCCTCACACGCTCTATCCAATCCGGAATATCCCGACCCATGTAAGAGCTCAATCGGTCACAATGGACGATCTGTGGGAGTGCGTGGCGGCCCATCTGGATTTTAAAAACTACATCGGTTACCTGTCGGAGTATCACACCGGGCCCTTCCAGGGGGGGGGTGAGTTTCGGGCACACACCCTTCCTCCTCTGTGGCCGGAAGAGCCAAATGAGGTCTCCAGGGAGGAATCGGGGGGCGTGTGTCCGAGAGTCATACCTCAATTTAGCACGCGAGGAAGCCAAACCTATTCGCTCCCTCGCAAAGTCATGAGCTTTCTCTATGCTCTTACGCATTTTGGAAGCATAACCCTCCGCCGAGGTCCATGTTGGGGTTTCAGGTGTCACGCCCAGCCACAAATCAACAGGGGCCCGCATCTCCCGACCAAACATCAGCAAGGCAGGGGTGCAGCGCGTGGCCTCATGCTGCACAGTCCTGTATGCCATCAGGACAAAGGGGAGATGTTCGTCCAAGTCCTGCTGATTCTGGGAGGTAAAGAGAGCTAACTGGGTAAGCAGAGTTTTATTAAACCTCTCCACCATCCCATCCGACTGTGGCCTTAGAGGAGTGGTCCGAGTCTTGTGAATTTGGAGGAGCTCGCACACTGAACGTAGGAGTTCGGACTTGAAGTTCCGGCCCTGGTTTGTGTGCAGCTCCCTCGGAGTTCCAAAACGGGTGAAGAACCCCTCCACTAGTGCTTGGGCAACCAGCCGTGCTTCCTGATTGGGCAATGCATAGGCCTCCGGCCATCTGGTAAAGTAGTCCATTGCCACCAGAATATACTTGTTGCCTCGGTGGGTGGTGGGTAGGGGCCCGACCACATCAACCGCTACTCTCTCAAGTGGTGCTCCTACATTATAAATTTGGAGGGGGGCCTTACGTGCGCATGGTGGTGTTTTCTTCCCCTGGCAGAGGTCGCACCAATGTACCCATTTTTGGATATCGCTGCCCGAGTTCACCCAATAGAATCTCTGCCTCAATTTCGCGAGTGTTTTGGTTACATCTAAGTGTCCCATCGTTCGTGTTCCATGTACAAGCCCCATCACCTGTTCTCTCAATTTCGAAGGTACCACCAACAACCAGGAAGCATTTCCACTCGTTGGTAATTCCCACTCCCGGTACAAAATGCCATCCTTCAGCTGGAGCATCTGCCATTGTGCCCAATACGCCTTCACCTGCGCCCCAAGCGAAGCAATTTCTTCCCACGCAGGCCGTTTTCCACCCTCTAGCCAATTAGAGAGGTGGCCCAAAACAGGGTCCTCCTTCTGCTCCTTTTTCCAATCGACACTACCAAATTCAAGATGTGGTTGTGGCAGAGTCCGACGGGTTACTCGGGTGGCACATAGGCATGCATCAATTTGTTCCTGCCCAATAAAATCCCTATTCTCTTGACGTTCACAAAATTTGCATTGGTGCTGCCAACAAGGTCGCCGAGAGAGAGCATCTGCGTTGGCATGCGTTTTGCCGGGCCGATGTTGCACAACAAAATTGTACTGCTGCAGTTTCTCAAGCCACCTTGCAATTTGGCCCTCCGGCTCCTTGAACCGAAGAAGCCATTGCAAGGAGGCATGATCAACCCGGATCACAAATTCCCTCCCGTACAGGTAAGGATGAAAGTGTCCAACTGCAGACAGCAAGGCCAATAATTCTTTGCGAGTGACGCAATAATTTCACTCGGGCTTTGACAGAGCCCTACTATAATAGGCAATCACTTGTTCAACACCTTGTTGGACTTGAGACAGGACCGCCCCCAATCCTCCCTGACTAGCATCCGTGTCAAGGATGAACTGGCCAGTCTCGGCCGGATACGCCAAAACTGGGGCTTCCATCAGACGTTGTTTTAGGTGATTGAATGCTTTGGTGCAGTTTTCTGACCACACAAATTTAGCTCCCTTCTCTGTCAATTGGTGCAATGGTCTTGCAATACTTGCAAAATTTTCCACAAATTTCCTATAGTAAGAACAGAGGCCCAAAAATCCTCTGACCTCTCTTACATTTCTGGGGGTGGGCCACTCTTTTACTGCCACTGCCTTCATTGGGTCTGTGGCCACACCGCTTTCATTCACCACGTGACCCAGATAAACGACCTCTTTCCTAAAAATTTCGCATTTCCCAGGGTTCAGTTTTAACCCGGCCCCCCTCAATCGCCTGAAAACCTCCACCAAATTTTTGGCAGCCTGCTCAAATGTGGGAGCGTGGACAAGAACGTCGTCTAAATAGATCAGGCATGTTTGCCACGGCAGCCCAATCAAAACGCGTTCCATCAGACGTTCAAATGTGGCGGGGGCATTGCACAATCTGAAAGGCATGACGACAAACTGCCAGAGGCCCTTCCCTGTGGTAAATGCTGTTTTCTCTCTCCCTTGTTTGTCCATTTCCACCTGCCAGTAGCCACTCTTCAAATCCAATGTAGTGAACCATTTTGAGCCGGAAATGGCATCGAGTGTATCATCAATACGTGGCAGGGGATACGAGTCTTTGAGCGTCACTTGATTGAGCTGGCGATAATCCACACAGAACCGAATGGTCCCGTCCTTCTTTCTCACCAACACAATGGGTGACACCCAAGGACTTACCGAGGGCTCAATAATTCCAGCCTGCTTCATCTTTTCCACCTGTTTTTCAGCCTCATCCCTCTTTGCAAGAGGTAGACGTCGTGCAGGCTCTCGAACAGGTCGAGCCTCGCCAGTGTCAATTTGGTGCCTGACTAGACTCGTGCGTCCAAAATCCTCGGGAGAGAGAGAGAGAGAATACATCCAAATTAGCACCAACCAAATTGTGCAATGACCTTACCTGGTCCACTGTTAACCCCTGTTCTGCTCGGTTTACCATGTCCCTTACTCCCTCTGGCCAATTTGTTTTTCCAAAATTTTGCCCCGACTCCGGCTGACCTGGCGAGTCTGTGGTTCCGTCCCCTGCGGTGATCTCCACTACACTGCTACACTTTGCTATAACAGCTCCGCCCCTCACTGTGTGAGGGCTGTCAGAAAGGTTGAGCAACCGAACCACTACCATGGGCTGATGTGTATCCACGAGTGTACGACCCACCATCAATCCTGCAGTTTCCCCCGAGCTCCACGGCTCCACCATCCCGAGCTGGCCCACGTGATTGGTCCTTGCCGATATCCGGGCCAACACCATGGTCTCAGACCTGGGGGCCATGGTCACGGTGCGCGACATCTCCAGTCGCGCCCCCTGCGCCTCCTCGACTTCCCCCAGTCCCTCCAACTGTAGCTTTTCAGTCCCTAGCCACATGTGACCCCACCCCAGGTCTAGTTGGCAGTCATGTTCCACAAGGAAACTCAACCCCAGAAGGCATCGGTCACACACTTCTGTCACCCACACCACCGCATCGACCTCTAGGCTGCCCAACTCCATCCTCACAACCCCACGACCCATTATCGGCGTTGTTGCTCCCGTAGCTAGTTGGAGACTGTGTCCTGCAAGTCTATCGATTTTGTCCCAACCTCCCACACTTTGGTCCAACACGAGCGGGCTAATAACGGTATCACTTGCACCCGTGTCCACCACTGCTTCACAAAACTCTCCCTCTATCTTTACCCTTACCCGCAAATTCCCCACACCAATTTTCCCACAATTCACTATTTTCACCAAGGGAGGGCACTTCGCCACAATCTCACCAGCCAAGCATGGCCCTGTATGCTCAGCCCGATCTAGTTTCCCTGACCCCCGACAGTGATCTCTGGACTCGACCTAGGTAAGGGCATCTCGGATAGACCTGGCAGTTCAGCAGGAGGATTCACCCTCTCCGAGTCTAAAAGTCTATTGGAGGGTCCCTCCATCGCCGGGTACCGGCAATATCGTTGCATGTGTCCTCTTCGCCCGCACCGGAAACAACTCCCCATAAAAGGCCCCCGTGAGTATCGGTGAAATGTCTCTTCCGGTTCCGGACCCCCTCGGCCATAATCAAATTGCTCTATTGGCTGGGCTGGACCCCACCGCTTTGGCGCACTAACTACCGGATTACCCTTTATCAAAAATCGACAGTTTCTGGCAAATTTCCTGAAACATTTGGGTAATGCCAATTTCTCCCAGCCCCTCTCCTTGATCCTGGATCTCCGCCTGTCGGACCATCACCGATGGCCTCTCGGGCACCCGACCCGGCCGCCTCCACGAGGCCAGCCTGGCTGCGCACTCAGCCGCTCGGTGAACGGTGGGTGGATCCTGTAGCTCCACTAGCGCTCGGACCTCAGGGTCCGGAAGAGCAGCTAAAAATTTCTCTAGTGCCAGTCTGTCCCACGCCTCCACTGTAAGGTCCCGATACGCGATCCTGACTGATTGGTAAATGTCCTGTGCCAGCTCCTGCACTGTCTCACCCGGCTTTAATCTGCGGTGCTGGAGCTGGGCCCGCACCAGATCACAGTTTGCCGCGAACCCAAACCGACGGCTCAACGCCTCGCAAATGTGGGAGCTGGTCAACATCCCTCCGCGATCACGTTTAACACATCTGCGGCTGGTCCCCGCAACGTTGCCACCAAATTCCCTGTACGTTCCCGCTCATTCCACCCATTTAGTCGGGAAATGCACTCAAATTGCGTCAGAAAAGCTTCAACGCTCCCTGACCTGTCAAAATTTACCAGGGGGATCAGTTTTCCGGTGGCCCGCTTCTCAGTTTCTCCCTTGTCCGAATCCAGCCCAGGGATCAAACACCCTTGTGGCTGCGTATCCAATTTCGGAGACCACTGTGGCCAAAGATGTTTTGTGGTGAGGGTCTCATGGGTCAATTTTGCCTCCTGTTCCAAACGTTGAATGGACCGATTCACCTCTTCCCGCAGGATCTTCTGGGCCCGCACAACCTCCTCCAAGGCTCCATCGCGAGTTTGTAGCTGCTCCTCAACCAACCCGGACACTCTACTTACAAAAGACGGCTCTACCAGGCCTTTATCCAAGACTTCATCTTGGCTCATAATTTTATCTTGTTCGTCCAAACGAGCCTCCAATCCTTTTACCTCCTCCGCCAAATTCATCCCTTGCTTCCTCAGCTCTCCCCACTCTTCAACTTGCAGCTGCATACGAGCATCCACACAGGCACAATGACGTTCCAGGCTTTCATCCACTTTATCAACCCGAATGTTCGTTGCATCAATTTTATCTACCAATTTTTTTCGTATATTTTCCCCCTACAATGTAATTTCTACCTTTGTTTCCTCCAATCTATCCTCGAATTTACTTTGTATTTCTCCCAATTTAACATCCACACACTCCTGCATCTCAGTTTTCATTTTCTCCATCTTTTCCCCCAATTCATCCCTCATTAAATCAATCCGTGCACCCAACTGTTCCCCCATTACCCCCAATCGATCCGCCATCTCTGCCCCCTGTGCCGTCATTTTTGCCCTCTGTGTCACGAATTGATTTTCCATTTGTGCCGTCATTTCTGCCATTTGTGCCCCCTGTGCCGTCATTTTTGCCCCCTGTGCTGTAATTGCACTCATTAAACGTTCCAACATTGTCCAGATCGTCATCGTGCTGGTTTCCGGCGCTGCCGGCTCCATTACGGGCGATGAAGCACGGTCCACGCTCGGAATGAGGGAGGTTCCAACCCTACCCCCGTCTCTCCCTTCTTCCCCCGACTCGCTGCCAGACACGTGGCCTTCCTCCTCAAACATCTGCACATCCGCCATGATGCAGAAGTCCCGTTTGCCGCCAATTAATTTAAATTTGAAAAATCCCGCCGAAATTTTCCCGCGCTCGCGCGCTTTTCTGTAATAATTTTATATTCCAATTCGTGGCGAGATTTTAATCTTGGTATATTCTCCCGACACCAAATATAATTTAGAGGGGTTCGAACATCTAACACCCTGACACCAATGTGACGTCCACGGGACTTGAACAGTCCCGCCAACGTAGAATGAGCCGAAACGATGGAGGCGGTTTATTTTTTTATAACCCAAACATGGCGGTTCTAATCGCTCTACCGCAAACGGGACGAGGAAGGTGGCACGAGTCACTTTTCACTGAGTTGATGATGTTTATTCGTTTTTATTATTACCAGAAATAATAAGACTCGGCAAGAAGAGGGATCCGGGGCGATTCGACGGGATGGTGTGGGATCGGGCGTGGGGAAAAACACAGACAATTCCAATGAATATACAGTTCTCAATCCCTCTAAGGCGCCAAGCACACACACACACACACAAACACACACACACACACACACAAAACATAGCTATTTCTAGTGGTCAGGCTGGACCGTGGTGTGGACGCAACTGTCCCTGGATCGGCGTCGGACGAGCTGGCCTTGCTCTCGTCAGGGGGGCAGGAGAAACCGTGGTGCTGTCGACCTCCTGGTCTTGGCCCAAGTCCGCTCACAGCCGCCAGGGAACCAGTTCTGGCGCCAAGTTGCGAGCAGGAGAGGGAGGCAGGTCCGCCCACCGTTCGACCCCGTACTCCGAGTCAGCAGAACCCCAGAGCCAACCAAGGTGAGGCACGAGGCTCAGCAAGGCTCCAAGACACGATCAAGAACACGATCGAATCAGCACAACAACAAGGATGCTCCCCGCGCAACAGCCTCCCCACCAAAAAAAACACGATCTTTTGGTTGTAATCTTCTTTCTCTTCCTTTTCGACCCCGAACAGAACCTTTTTATCCTCCTGTCCTCGTCACTTCCCATCGAGCCGTTTATTGGCCCACCGCCGTCGCCTTCTGCCAAACGTGATCACGGGGCGGAGCCATCCGCTGCACTGTCCGGTGACGTCACGGCCAGTCTCCAGAGAATACCAAAAGGGGTTTACGCAGACACACTTACCCTATCCCGTGTCCCTATCTAATTACGTGACAATTATCATTTCCCCCTTGAAGAAATGAACATTTACTAGACAACCTATCACCACTGAATTACTACTTATTACATCGAGATCCTGGTAAACTCGAACAGCATGGCATACCTAATTAAACATCCTAATTACCCTTTGAATGCATACCCCCCCTCAAACGTAACAATATGTATACCCATATATATACATA
>NC_140966.1:112778969-112953969 GCF_056783735.1 Eptatretus burgeri | reverse complement strand
GACCCATGCACGTCCACTGTCAGAAAATTGAGCAAATTGGGACTCCTCTGAAAAAATGACAGTTTGCCAAAACTCCAAGGGTCTGGTGGCCATCTTGTCAGCCCACTTCTTTCTCATTTGAATGTTAGCTAGTCGAAGAAGAGGTATTCTCCTCGCTGCTCTCCCTAGTAGCCCAGTTGATGAAGGTACCGCATGGCAGTTCTTGAGCTAACTTAGACCTCCTCTGTAACATCTGCTGCCTTGCAATGGGAAGTTTTATCTCCAAGACACTTTTCTGAGGTCCCAGATCGACCAGCACAGGAAGCTGTGGATTCCTTGCCTTTGCTGGTGAATTGCACAATCACCCGATTGATCGTAGAAAGTGGAATACCAAGCTTCTGAACTATCTGATGCTGGCTGACTCCACCTTCCGATTTGCGAACAATTTGTCCTCTGAAAATCGCAGAGGTCGTGTGCTCTCTAGGTTTGAGGCATAGTTAATTGTCATACATGACCCAGGAACTCCTTTCTGCAAATAAATAGTTTAATGTTAGTTCATATCACTGAGTGAAGTTTGCTTTCTACAGATGAAATGAATAAATTTAAGGTGTCTACAGTATTTACTTCTGTCATGTCTCTGTAACTTTGCACATTGCATTCTTCCTTCACAAACATGGAAAAATCAAATCTTCCAATTTACTTTAGTTGCAGCGCTTGAGTAGAAGCACGAGACATTTTCCCCCTTTCTCTACAGGCTTGATTGACCTGCCATACTTTAACGCTTTTCTTCCAATTTTACTTCCGTCACTGAAGATGGATGGAGGTATGTATTCACCTCCATTTGTCTGTTTGTCTGTCTGTGAGCAGGATATTTCAAAATGTTTTGGACAGATTTGGACAAAACTTGGTGAAGCTCTGGATCCGGAGAGAATAATTTTTAAGTGATTCTTCACCATTGAGATATAGGGCCAAAAACGATATATAGTACAACATCTCAAAAATTTGTGTTCGCATTATGACTAAACTTGGTGGATGAGTTGGGTAGGTGAAAAGAACAAGCTCATTTGGTCCAGTTCAGGTCTGGATGCAGATCCAGTCTATCAGTGGGATACAAAACGTAAACTGTTGAGCCTGGTGGAGGTATGCACTCTGCAAGGTGCCGTTCTCGTTACTCCCTGGGCCGTCTATAACCTGCTCCGATCCTGGAACCCCCAGCCTATCGCAACACCCTCAGCCTGCACCAGCACCGTCAGGCTATAACAGCTCCCCAAGCCGATCCAAGCACCCCCAGCCTATCTCAGCACCCTCAAGCTATCCCAGCTCCCCTAGCCTATCCCAGGACCCACAGACTATCCCAACACCTCCAGCCTATCCCAGTACCCCAAACTATCCCAGTCCCTCAAACCTATCCCAACACCCCAAGCCTATCCCAGCATCCTTAAGCTATCCCAGCATCCAAATTCTATCCTAGCTCCTTCAACCTATCCCAAGACGCACAGCCTACCCAGCACCCCCAAGCTATCTCAGCTCCCTAGCCTATCCCAAGATACACAGCCTATCCCAACACCTCCAGCCTATCCTAGGAACCACAGCCTATCCCAACACCTCCAGCCTTTCCCAGTACCCCCAAACTATCGCAGTGCCTCGAACCTACCCCAACACCCCAAGCCTCTCCCAGCATCCTCAAGCTATCACAGCATTCTCAGGCTATCCCAGCTCCTCCAACCTATGCCAGTTCCCCCAACACCCCCAGTCTATCCAAGCAACCCTTGCCTATCCCAGCACCCCAAGCCAATCGCAGAACTTTCATCTTATCTATCCATGGTCTCTTATATTTTCACTAATTTTGGTCCCTCCACCTGTAGCATTACACCCTCATTCAGACATTGTTTGTCTGTATGTCCTTTGTCCAAATAAAATGTCTATCTCCTTTAAAAAACAATTAAATAATGGATGACCTTGAATAAGGAGTGACAGCATTGCAAATGATACACATAAACAGATAAATCGTCAATCGAATTCCCATTTGGGGCCAGTTTCAGGGGAAACATCGTGACGCCTCAACTGCAAGCCCCCTCCAGCTGAGCAACTGTAGGATGAATCTGAAACACAGTTTAGCAGCACTTATTACCCATGCCTCCACCATCCCCCCCACCGCTCTCTACCTTGTTAATTCAGAGAAGAAGAAAAAAAGAAAGCAAAGGATTGAAGGAAATATGAAAAAAAAAGATTGTGATTACTCAGATGGTACAGAGAAGATGTTCAGATTGCTATCGTAGCAATAAGTGTTGTGATTTTTCTTCCTCAACGGCAATTTGATGAATCAAATGGTGGTTCCACATCGCAGGGTGGCCAGTCCCACGCAGAGTGTCGTGCGAGTGTCATGATTCAACATTGCAATGCAGCTTCTTAAACTTTAACCATTTGTCCGGGTTCGTGGCTGTGCACTCGAATCCCAGCGTCAGGTATCGCCAGCAGGGAGTGCGATCAGTGGCGGGAGATGAGACGCAGAGCATTCCGTTCAACATCCTTTCAAGTCACACAAAGCCCAAGCTCATGGAGAAGCCGGCGGACGATGTGCACCAAACCGCACCGGAACATGTCATCCACAGTCATACAACTGGAATTTCTTTAAACTAGAACGGGCACTCAGGAGAGCACATACCTTCGCCAACGCTACATTTTGCCCCCCCCCCCCAGCCACCAGAAACCGTTGATTGTGAGGGTATTTAATCCCATACCACATCTACCATCTCATATGTGTTATGATGGCTTAAAAACATTAAATTTCCTGCTGTTTGACACTGATTCACGTACATTGTACAATTTCTGTATGAACTCCCTGACCTTTTTGGGTGTCGGTGTCAAGTCGATCTGATGACAACTGATCACATTATAAGAAATCAAATATTACACATCACAGGATAGGGAGTTGAATTCTAAACATTTTGAATCTACTTACATGCAAATTGTATAAGAATTGACCGCGTTATGATAATAAAGGTCGTTGACCCCCCTGACCTTTGACCCAAACCGCTAACAAAGGTAATGATGTCATTGTGTCATATCATATATCACAAGATCGGGCATTAAATTCACAACATTTTGGCATTGGTTGCATGCAAATTGGATAAAAATCGACCGCACTATGGCAAAATGACGATTTTGACCTTTTTATGACCTCGACCTTGACCTTTGTACTCTTAATTTTGTAATTGGTATTAGAGTGTGGGGAACAGAACAGTCAACATTTTGGTGTTGGTTTCATGCAAATCGGTAAGAATTGACCGTGTTATGACTAAAACCGCACATTTTGCAATGTCGTGCCCCCCCCCCCCTTTGACTCCCAACCGCTAATAAGGGTTATTACGTCATTGTGTCATGTCACATATCACAAGATGGGGCATTGAATTCTGAACATTTGGGCATTCGTTGCATGCAAATTGGATACAAATTGACCGCGCTATGGTAAAAAGACGATTTTGACCTTTTCATGACCTTGACCTTTGACCCGATCACTCCCAAAATCTAATCAAATGGTCCTCTGATAATAACCAATCATCCCACCAAATTTGCTGCGATTCCTTTCAATACTTTTGGAGTTATGCAAATAACAAACAAACAAACAAACACACATATTCACAAATAAATAAATAAAAATACACAGCGATCAAAACATAACCTTCGCAACAAAGTTTGCGAAGGTAATAAATACACAGTCACACAACACAACCTGATCATAAATATAATAATGAACAATCGAGCTGGACGTAAAGAGAAGAGGGACCAGCTCCAAAATAGGAAGTGAAAGAATGATGTTTTCTTTCTGATGTGGTGAAAGTGGACCAGGAAGAAAAAGACATCTTCTTTAACGTATTACTAAAAAGGAGACGTCTCCTTGAATGTGTTTGTGTATGTGTCCATCACACTTTATGATGAAAGAGTTCTTATTGTCATAGAATAATCAAAATGGTACCTTTGGAAAGCTTATAATTGATTTAATTGGACCACAAATTCGTGTTTAATCATAAAAAAATTCCCGTTTTCAAAACCCGTTGACTCCGCAACCCGTTCTCACACATTTCACTCAACCCAATCACTCACTTCCATCAATCCCACCTTTCACTCCCATTTATATCCCTTCTCTCACTACCTTTTCTACCCCCTCTTCCCTGAGCACAAGCTGCAGTTTTTAGCCAATTCAGTTCAGCAGTGCAAAAGTGAATCGATGTCAAACAAACAAACACCTCGAATGATCATGATAGTTTACAATGTCTGTGGTTTTAATGCAGAGAATCGACATATTTCATTACATTATTCATTACCAGCTGAAGTACCCGGCGTTACCCGGGGAAAGTCAATGAAATACTCGAACAACTAAATTTGATCTTCAATGAACCTCAACATACGATCTTGACAAAACATATTACTCAATCGCTCCTGGGTAAACCCCAGGCAGTGTGTAAGCAACATACTCACTCGAGGAAATTTTATCATACACTTGTGTAAAGCAATCTTTTTCATCGCAGGTGCACGTGGAAACACGATAGTTATTAAATTTGTGTTATTGACAACAAATCACCACAACCTCACCATGCGATCTTCACAATACATATTACTCGATCACTTCTGGGACAAAAAAAAAACACAGGCAGTGTATCAGCACAAGACCGGATCAATGCCTGAAAGGCAATTATCTGGTTTTATCTGGCATCAAGTTTTTTTTTTATTCAAACACAGCCCTCGACCTTCCTCTGGATGTAAGAGGAGGCCATGCAAAGTTTGGTCATACTAGTTCCTGCAGGGTCTGAATGCATAAACAAACAAACTTTCTTCTTTATACACTGGACTAGCAGGGTTACCGAGCATTACCGGGCACACCGGGTCTGAGGGTATCAGAGGAACGAAGACATTAAGAGCCGGGGTGTTTCACCGTGTAACTCGAAGCGCAAATGTGTGCTGGGGTTCATTCAAGGCCGTACGGGTAGCTCCGGGGTTTCCCCAAATAACCATGCCCAAATGGAGTGCAGCACACGTTCAGGGCCGGAGAGCGCTCCCAAAGACCCCGCCACAATGTTATTTACGGAGCTCCATCGTGTGGCGAGACTTGAAGGCAACTGAAGCAATTTACAGTTCCGGAGCCTGGTGGGGCATGGCTACGGCGCGGGATGACAGCTATGCGCCAATGGGGGAGCTCGGGAACGCCTACAGGGTCTTTTGATCAAATTTTTGGCCCCTCCTCACTCTGGCTCTATAAAAGAGAAGAAATTCAGGCCGAGACTGACTCTATCTCTATCTCTATCTCTCTCATCCAAGCTCAGTGAGGTGGTCATCCAGAATCTCTCCTCTGTCCAGCATCCGAGCGGAATCTCTTCATGAGCCAGTGCAATCGAGCAGAGAAGGCGGAGCAGCCAAGTGAGGTGAGCAGGGTGGAGCGAGCTGTTGCCAGGATTGGCCGGGATAATCGCCGGGTCATCAGCACTCAGCTTCGGCTGCATTCCACAGCCAATATTCACACTTACAGAGCTGTCACATATCTCCGTTAAGTCTTTCTCTCATGCAGCGTTTTTCTCCCATCTATGTCTCGTCTACTGAGGACGCATGAGGTAAGAGAGCATTACTGATTTGCTCCTTTCATACCTTCCTCTTACATCACGCTGCACAACATTTGCACCTCCCACTCCCACACCGTAGACACCCTCAGTTTTCCTCCCTCATCCCCCTTCCTAAGCGATTGGGTTGCGCAGGTCCGTCGACCGCGCCAGACACAATGAGGTCGCAACACCGCAACTGTCTCTCCGCTTTCTGGACTACCTCTAATTTCCGTGTGTGTGTGTGTGTGTGTGTGTGTGTGTGTGTGTGTGTGTGTGTGTGTGTGTGTGTGTGTGTGTGTGTGTGTGTGTGTGTGTGTGTGTGTGATGGCCCTGTTATGTGTAACATAAGTTAAGATTGTACAAGTTTATCAGGGTAACTCTGCACTGTCTTCTTTTGGAAATATTTGCATTTCTTTTGCCACAGCCACAAATTCCTTGCTTTCCCCTGCTGTGCATTATTATTGTGCCACATAATTTTCCTCACCTTGTTTTTAATAAATTGCTTTATCATAAATGTACCAAGCTCGTTTTCGTCTTTGCTTCCATTGGTCCAGCATGGTCTGCACATTAGCCAAGCAGGGAAGTTATACGCCAATAATCTACTTATTAGCCGGTGCGTAGTTGGCAGCTCCACTCGGCTGCACCTGATACGCTAAGTTTAACACAAGTATGCATCGAGGGCACATTTCCCCAATAAGGGGACTGTGTGTACCACAGATAAATTGTAGTCAGACGGAGGACACTGGGTCACGTGGTTGAATTGTTCGCCTTCGCGGTCGATTGGCGACCCGCCGCGACACAAACTTATTTGTGAGTGGGTCTCTAGCTTTCCAGCCAATGGGTCTGAAGGCTTCATACACATGCTGCTTCATTAAATCGCAGGTCAAGGAGAGCACCGCTGCCGCCACCGCTGCTGCTGCTTGTCGATTTTTGAAATGTGCACCCATTAGTCGGATAGCTATTGGACCACACACACCCACATTGGTCACTTGAGTCCACCCACCATGGCACCCCGACAAAATGATATGGCCACAATCTTGGTTTTCTGGTGGGCCAAACACATGAGACCTGGAGGCCTCTGCTGATTATACACTGTCCGGTTTGTAGCGTCCGATTGCCATTGGCTTTGTTTGAGTCGAGTGTTAATCATGATGAGGGACCCCAAAATAAATCACAATGAGGGACCCAGACAGATAGAAGTGAACCAATTGCTGAACCCCACTTTTCACTTCATGCCATCCATCCATCAAGATCACACTCTGTGTAGGGCGTTGGTGCTGTCTAAACAGTCTCCTTGACTATTGGACACAATCCTGGACAGGTCACCACTCCAACATAGAATACCAGCAAGCTGGCACTCATTTTTGTCAACCTCAGAAGGAGTCAACCCCACCTGGTATTAATTCAACAACCAAGCAGGATTTGAACTCAGGACCCGACGCCCTAACCATTAAGCTAACACCAAGCATACATGCCATAGGTGATTGGAAAATATATGATTGTACATGGAAGGATCACACAAACAACAGCCACCAAGCCAAGACGACAACAACAATGACAACATGTGATAAAACCCCTTTTTCACGCGTTTCACATCATTTTGCATCCTCATTGAGATTCACAGATAGACATGGACTGTTTTTTTTAAGTACAACATGCTGTCTTTTGATGAAACCCGTCAGCAAAGAGACGGTTAGGCACGCCTATCAATACAGAAAAGGTGTCTTGGAGATTGGGACAACAAATTAGATTTGAAGGACTAGCAATGCATGCGTCACGTAGAAATGTAGAAAAGGTAAGAATGAACGTGTCCTGAAAATGGCATATTTTGGGGGGTGTTAAAGCCAAGCTTGATTTTACCCAGAATCCTCTGGGGGTGCATTTGTCAGTCGGAGGTCCAGATCATTGCGGAGGAGCGAACTTCATCGAACGACGAACAAGTTGCTCGTACATCATAGTGTACCCGTAAATTAAACCGAGGAATTACTGAACATCTTGAGGAATGCAAAATGAGGACTCTTCGGCTCGAGAAGCCACTTTCCAGAGATAATCAACTCAACATGGGCCAACAGATCATTTCAGGGAAAAGTAGTCATTGAGAAATGTTCTTCAGTCGGAGTACACCGAAGCTGGATGATTTTTCAGATATGTATATTTTTTATCAACAGAGCTGTGATAATAAGTATTTCTTTGGATGAATTGAATGCCATATTCATGGTGGAGGAAAACATTGTGTGCCTCTTATCAGCTTGAGTTATGAAAGAATGAGCTGCGTCTTGCCTGTGGCACAAGCTGAGTTTAGATCTCGTTCCGGGGACCCGCTGCCATTGGTGTGACCTTCGTCGCTGCTAGTTCAGCAAGAATCGAGCATTTGCTTTGAAGGCCGCGTGATAAGTGAGGCAGAGCCATGGCTGTCTCGAAGCGACGACTTTTGCACTGATAAGAGAATTTCCTGTGAATTCAGGGATTTTCTTGGATTTTGAGGAATTGAATTGTGGCTTCTAACTTCTTGAGTCTCGGATCGATCGTTCGCTGTACATGGTAATTGTGAAGAAATTTACAGATCTCACGGATAAGTATTCAATCTTTTCCCCCTACGAGGTCAAACTCTTCCTCAAGCAACTGAATATAAAATTCTGGCAAACAAAGCAGAATTATAAGTCCATCGAGAGTAGGCCACACGCCATTAATGAGCGTCACGATAAGATAAACTTCAGGTTTCAATTGAGGCACAGAAATTAATTATTGCCCGTGGCTGAGTGGAGATTTTTTTGGGGCTGTTTAATAAAACTAGAGAGCCTGTTGGTCCATTGGACCAAATTTTCATTGGTCTTCACAGCCTTGGGAGTTTTTGCTGGTCTGAACAAAGACAATCGGTTTCCCAGCCTGAAAACCTTGGAACCCCAATAATAATAATAATAATAATAATAATAATAATAATAATTAGAGGTATTTTGGGGCCTTGGTGGTCTTAAGGATATTGGGGGTCTTAAAGGGTCTTCAAAGATCGAAGGGGTCTCAGCAGTGTAAAGGATCAAAAGGTACATTCCAATAGCACGTAATTACTGAATAGACGTATGTAATTAATTGACATAAAAACCATCACACACACACACACACACACACACACACACACACACACACACACACACACACACACACACACACACACACACACACACACACACACACACACACACACACACACACACACACACACACACACACACACACACACCTCATCCATTGATTTGAATCAAAAGATCTCCAATTCTCTCTCAATGACATCATCTTGGCCAATACGAGCACGAACGAAAATTGGCAACGATTGCACCAAACCGCGTGCCATCCAGAATGATGTCTCACACGGGTTTCTTTGTCCTTAAATTACATGGAACAGTGGAATGCAGTCAGGCACTGAGAGGAGATATAAGATAAAAAGTGTTAGAGAGTGAGAGAAATGGAGGAGGAGGGGAGAGAGAGAGGTTGGAAGTGAGGAGGAGAGGAGAGGTTGGTAGTGAGGAGGAGGGGAGAGACAGGTTGGAAGTGAGGAGGAGGAGAGAGAGAGGTTGGGAGTGAGGAGGAGGAGAGAGAGAGAGGTTGGGAGTGAGGAGGAGGAGAGAGAGAGAGGTTGGGAGTGAGGAGTAGGGGAGAGAGAGGTTGGAAGTGAGGAGGAGAGGAGAGGTTGGTAGTGAGGAGGAGGGGAGAGAGAGGTTGAGAGTAAGGAGAAGGCGAGAGAGACCTTGGGAGTGAGGAGGAGGTGAGAGAGAGGTGGGGAGTAAGGAGGAGGGAGAGGCAGAGAGGTTGAGAGTGAGAAGGACGGGAAAGAGGTGGGGAGTGAGGAGGAGGGAGAGGCAGAGAGGTTGAGAGTGAGGAGGAGGAGGAAGAGGTGGGGAGTGAAGAGGAGGGTGGAAGAGGTGGGGAGTGAGGAGGAGAGGGAAGAGGTGGGGAGTGAGGTGGGGGGGGAGGAGGAGGGCAGATGGAGAGGGAGGTTGGGAGTGAGGAGGAGGGAAGAGGGAAAGAGAGGTTGGGAGTGAGGAGGAGGGAAGAGGGAGAGAGAGGTTGAGAGTGAGGAGGAGGGCAGATGGAGAGATAGGTTGTGAGTGAGGAGGAGGGAAGAGGGAGAGATATGTTGCGAGTGAGGAGGAGGGAAGAGGGAGAGAGAGGTTGGGAGTGAGGAGGAGGGCAGATGGAGAGATAGGTTGCGAGTGAGGAGGAGGGAAGAGGGAGAGAGGGGTTGGGAGTGAGGAGGAGGATAGATGGAGAGAGAGGTTGGGAGTGAGGAGGAGGGAAGAGGGAGAGAGAGATTTGGAGTGAGGAGGTGGGCAGATGGAGAGAGAGGGTGGGAGTGAGGAGGAGGGAAGAGGGAGAGAGAGAGGTTGGGAGTGAGGAGGAGGATAGATGGAGAGAGAGGTTGGGAGTGAGGAGGAGGATAGATGGAGAGAGAGGTTGGGAGTGAGGAGGAGGATAGATGGAGAGAGAAGTTAGGAGTGAGGAGGAGAAAGAGGGAGTGAGAGGTTGGGAGTGAGGAGGAGGGCAGATGGAGAGGGAGGTTGGGAGTGAGGAGGAGGGAAGAGGGAGAGAGAGGTTGGGAGTGAGGAGGAGGGAAGAGGGAGAGAGAGGTTGGGAGTGAGGAGGAGGGCAGATGGAGAGATAGGTTGGGAGTGAGGAGGAGGGCAGATGGAGAGATAGGTTGTGAGTGAGGAGGAGGGAAGAGGGAGAGATATGTTGCGAGTGAGGAGGAGGGAAGAGGGAGAGAGAGGTTGGGAGTGAGGAGGAGGGCAGATGGAGAGATAGGTTGTGAGTGAGGAGGAGGGAAGAGGTAGAGAGAGGTTGGGAGTGAGGAGGAGGGCAGATGGAAAGATAGGTTGCGAGTGAGGAGGAGGGAAGAGGGAGAGAGAGGTTGCGAGTGAGGAGGAGGGAAGAGGGAGAGAGAGATTTGGAGTGAGGAGGAGGGCAGATGGAGAGAGATTTGGAGTGAGGAGGAGGGCAGATGGAGAGAGAGATTTGGAGTGAGGAGGAGGGCAGATGGAGAGAGAGGTTGGGAGTGAGGAGGAGGGAAGAGGGAGAGAGAGATTTGGAGTGAGGAGGAGGGCAGATGGAGAGAGAGATTTGGAGTGAGGAGGAGGGCAGATGGAGAGAGAGGTTGGGAGTGAGGAGGAGGGAAGAGGGAGAGAGAGATTTGGAGTGAGGAGGAGGGCAGATGGAGAGAGAGATTTGGAGTGAGGAGGAGGGCAGATGGAGAGAGAGGTTGGGAGTGAGGAGGAGGACAGATGGAGAGAGAGATTTGGAGTGAGGAGGAGGGCAGATGGAGAGAGAGGTTGGGAGTGAGGAGGAGGGAAGAGGGAGAGAGAGGTTGGGAGTGAGGAGGAGGGAAGAGGGAGAGAGAGAGGTTGGGAGTGAGGAGGAGGATAGATGGAGAGAGAGAGGTTGGGAGTGAGGAGGAGGATAGATGGAGAGAGAGGTTGGGAGTGAGGAGGAGGATAGATGGAGAGAGAGGTTGGGAGTGAGGAGGAGGATAGATGGAGAGAGAGGTTGGGAGTGAGGAGGAGGGAAGATGGAGAGACAAAGAGAATGAATGACCAGAAGTTCAGGACACAATATCCTGTCGTTTACAATCCTACATCTTTGCTTCTGAACCATCATGGCTGGCCATTCACCGTCTGGCCATGCGTGTGTAATTGGCGTGACGCATGGCGTCTCTTGGCAAGGCAAGAAACACTCCTTCATTAGGCCTCGTTAGGGCCAGATAACAGCAGCTCCGGCCAAATTAGCAGGAACGGTCCATACATCAGTCCCTCCCGCTGTCGATGTAATCACAGCCAAACTCCCTTTGCTCTCTTTGTATTCTTCTTCGTTACTTTGTATTCATAACCGACTAGCAAGCCGATAGGTTAAGCAATAAATGATCCCGCCAGACATTTGAATAGACCAAGCAACAAATGAACTGAACGGCCGGTCAATGGGTTTATCGGCACAAAACAGAGCATTCAGTAAATGGGATAACCAATCGGTCAAGCCACAATCATTGAACCATTTTTCAAAACTATGACGAGTCAATATGACATCACACAAACAAATATGAGCTGGAAAATTAATCTATGGTCTAATCCATGAAATAATAAGCTGCATTCAACCAAAACCACAGAGAGCACACCTTCAGGACTTACATACATTGTACTCCCTCCACTCCCAGGAATCCCTCTCGATGTCCCTGCCACTCTTGAATGGAGATCACACCCCATTCATCAAATGACTTGATTCTTGCCAAGGTCCCATGTCTAAGCTCTTTGCTCACCTTTTCATCTTTATCGTCCTGTTGTCCTTCCTGTGTAATGTCCATTTTTAACTCGACAATCCCACCTTTCCCGACACACAATCCCACCTTTCCCGACACACAATCCCACCTTTCCCGACACACAATCCCACCTTTACTTACACACAATCCCACATTTCCCGACACACAATCCCACATTTCCCGACACCCAATCCCACATTTCCCGACACACAATCCCACATTTCCCGACACACAATCCCACATTTCCAAACATACAATCCTACCTTTCCCCGTCGGCCTAGATCACTCCCACATATATTGTGTTATATATCGGTTTAGCCCGATCTCTCAATGGTGAAGAATCACTTAAAAAATTAACAGCTCCAGATCGGGATTCCGATCTTCACCAAAATAATCTTAAAGATCTTAATCAATTCGTCATTGTCACACACCCAACCTGACCACAAAATTTCATCCGAATCTGTCTCCAACTTTTTGAGATATCCTGCACACAGACAGACAAATAAACAGACAGGGGTGAAAATGTAACCTCCTTCACCTTCAGTGGCAGAGGTAATTAAGCAATTCTCGTATCCGGATCCAGATTCGGATATTCACCACAATCGAAACAATTCATCCTTGTCATATACTTAACCTACCCTCAGAATTTCATCCGAACCGGTCCACAACTTATTGAGATCTCTTGCAAATATCAGTTTCACCCTATCCCTTAAAGGTGAAGAATCACTTAAAAAAATTTTAGTCGACTGATCCTGATCCGGATCTTCACCAAAATCGAATCAATTCTTCCGTATCACACACCCAACCTGCCCACAATATTTCATCCGAATCCGTTCACAACTTAATGAGATATTCTGCACACAAACAAACGAACAAATAAGAAGATGACGTCATGCAGAGCACGACACTTGCAAAATCCATAAAACAAATTTGACCTCAAAAATATTTGGTGGTTGAAGTCAATGACCACATATGCAACTTCTCTTCAAATTTCAAGTCAATCAGATGAAAACTGCCAATTCTAGAAAATCAGAATATGTTGACCTTTTGGCCAAAATAAACCTCCAAAATAATTGGCTGGTTGAATTCAGTGACCTGAAATATATACTCTTCAAATTTCAAGTCAATCGGATGAAAATTGAAGATTTTAGAAATCTCACCTTAGTTGTTGACCTTCGGCCTATGTTGACCTTTTGGTCCATGTTGATCTAAAAAAATATTTGGCTCGCTGAATTCAGTGACCTGAAATATATATGTCCTCTTCAAATTTCAAGTGAATTGGATGAAAATTGAGGATTTTAGAAAATACCACCTTAGTTGTTGACCTTTGGCCTATGTTGACCTTTAGGTCCATGTTGATCTAAAACATGATTGGCTAGTTGCATTCAGTGACCTGAATTATATATCCTCTTCAAATATCAAGTGAATTTGATGAAAATTGACAATTTTAGAAATTCGGCCTATGTTGACTTTTTGACCGATGTGGACCTCAAAAATAATTGTTGGTTGAATTCAGTAACCTGATCTGAAAATCCTCTTCAAATTTCAAGTCAATGTGACGAAAATTGAGGATTTTAGAGATACGACATTAGTTTTGACCGATTGCCTATGCTGACCTTTCGGTCCATGTTGATCTTAAAAATGATTGGTTGGTTTAATTCAGTGACCTAAAATATAAATCCTCTTCAAATTTTAAGTGAATTGGATGAAAATTGGCAATTTTAGAAATTCGGCCTATGTTGACCTTTTGGCCTATGTGGACCTCAAAAATTATTAATGGTTGAATTCAATAACCTGAAAGATAAATCCTCTTCAATTCAATCAAATGAAAATTGAGGATTTTAGAAATACCTCCGTTAGATGTTGACTTAGGCCCTATATTGAACGTTTGGTCGACCTTGACTTCAGAAATAATTGGTGATTGAATTTAGTGACCTGATATATAAATGGTCTTCAAATTTCAATTCAATCAAATGAAAATTGAGGATTTTAGAAATACCACCTTAGTTGTTGACCTTTGGCCCACGTTGACCTTTTAGTCGATGTTGACCTCAAAAATAATTGGCTGGTTGAATTCAGTGACTTGAAATTTAAATCCTCTTCAAATTTCAAGTCAATTGGATGAAAGTTGAGGATTTTATAAATCTCACCTCAGGTGTTGAACTTTGACCTATGTTGACCTTTTGATCTCAAAAAGAATAGGCTTCTTCCTTGTGACAAACTACACCATTCGGTGAGGTTTCGTGAAGATCAGTTTAAAAATGTGACCTGCAGGCAATAAACAAACAGACAGACAGAATAACAAAATCCATCCATTCCATTGGGAGTTGGGACCATACTCTGTGCAGAGCGTTATTGCTGCCGAAGCAGTCTCCTGGGCTATTGGGCACAATCCTGGATGGGTCGCCACTCCGACACAGGATACCAGCATGCTGGCACTCATTTTGCCGACCTCGGAAGGATGACAGGCAGAATCAACCCCAACTGGTATTAATTCAACAGCAAGTGGGATTTGAATTCAGGATCCTCAGAACCCAAGCCCACCACCCGAACCATTAAGCCAACACTAGGCATAATAACAAAAATCGACGAACCAATATACTTGAAAAATGTTCGATTTTGAAAGTAACAAGAAAGATGTCATACAGAGCACGATACTTACGAAATCCATAAAACAAATTTAACCTTAAATAGTAATTGGTGCTTGAATTAAATGATAAAATTTGACAAATTCTCTAAAAATTTCAATTCAAATAGATGAAATTGACGATTTTAGAAATTAATATGTCGACTTTTTGGCCTCTTTTGATCTTTTGGTCCATGTTGACTTCAAAAAATACTTGTTTGTAGAATTCAGTGACCTGATATGCAAATGGTCTTCAAATTTAAAGTCAATGGGATGAAAATTGAGAATTCTAGAAATTCCACCGTTGTTGTTGACCTTTCGCTTATGTTGACCTTTTGGTGCATTTTGACCTCAAAAAGAATTGGCTGGTTAAATTGAGTGACTGATATGCAAATCCTCTTCAATTTTCAAGTAAATCCATAAAAAGTAAATACAGTTTAAAAAAAAACCTTTGTTCAAGGTCATCTGCCATCTGCTTGGAAATCTGCAAACATCACTGCCCTGCATAAAAAAGATGCAAAAACAGATCCCTGTAACGACAGACCAATCACCCTTCTCCCAATCATCAGCAAGGTTATGGAATCCATCATCGCTTCAGACATCAAATCCTTCCTCTTCTCCAATGGCTTGATTTCCGATCATCAATTTGGTTTCAGACCAGGTCACTCTACCCTGGATATGCTGCTTCTGTTCTCCCGACAATGGATGGAGGTCCACAATGCCGGACATGAAATCAGAGCCGTATCCATAGACATATCATGTGCTTTTGACACAGTCTGGCACCCTGCTCTGCTCACTAAACTCTCTTCCTATGGTATCCACGGCCATTTCCACCCATGGCTCATAGACTTCCTCTCCTGTCGCAGCCAACGTGTGGCCCTAAATGGAGTTCTCTCATCCCCTCTTCCTGTCCAGGCTGGAGTTCCTCAATCCAGTGTTCTCAGCCCTGTTCTTTTTCTGGTTTTCATCAACGATCTCTCCGACTCTCTGGAAAATCCTCTATATCTCTTTGCTGATGACTCCACCCTCTGCCGTACCATCTGTCATCCCTCAGACCGGCAAGCAGCAGCTTCCTCACGCTCTGCAGTTCTCGATAAAATCACAAACTGGTCCAACACGTGGAACATGTCTTTCAATCCGGACAAATCTCACACTCTCATTTTGTCTCTCTGAAAGGACCGTTTAGAACCCCCCCGCACCCACCCCCATATACTTTCTCAACAATCCTCTGGAAGAAGTCCTTTCTTTCAAGCTTCTGGGTCTCACTATCTGCCAAGATCTTTTCTGGGAAAGCCCCATTTCGAACCTGGCCTCCAAAGCCAGTCGCCGACTGCGAATCCTCCTTCGTGCAAAGTCCTTCCTCGGCCCTCCTGAGCTCCTGACCACATGCAAAGCTTCGGCCGCAGCCTGATGGAGTACTGCTCTCCCCTCTGGGCTGGTGCTCCTGCCTCTCACCTTTCTCGACTTCATGCTGTGGAAACCAAGGCATTTACGATCATTGGTATCTCCCGCGATGAGACTGAGTCTTTGAGCCTCTCACTCTCCCACCGCAGGCAAGTCAGAGGTCTTTCTGTCTTTTACCGTCTCCTCTCCGGTCTCGCTCCCCCCCCCCACCTGTCTGCGATTTGTCCCCACCATATTTCCGCAGGGCACTCAAGATCCGCCAACAACCCCCTTCTGGTAAAACTACCAAAATCACGAATCACTGCTCACCTTCACTCTTTCATTCCTCTTTTTCCCTGCCTTTTGAATAAACTCCCTCAATCTGTTCAATCCCATTCTTCCCTCCAGGCCTTCAAAACAGCTGTTCACCACCACCTCTTATCTTCCCCCATCCAAATCCTCGATCTTTTCTACCCCCGTCAATCCACCCCAAACCCACCTCCTACAAATTCCCTGCTTTCCTTCCTGAAAGTCCCTGTAATGTCCATCTTGTATACCCCGTGTTCCCCGCCCCATCCCTCTCCCTTCCACAGATCTCCTCATGTCTCTGCTCCCCACTGTTTTGTTCTCCCCTCTCCTGCCCCCCTTGTCTCATGCCCCCCTTGCTGTGCATTGTGTGTTCGCTCTCACATGAGCCTCATCAATGTCTACAAAAAAACAAAAATCAGATGAAAATTGAGAATTTCTATAAATCTCAACTTAGTTGATGACCTTTGTCTGATATTGACCGTTTGGCCTATTTTGACTTCAAAAATAATTGGTGGTTGAATTCAACGACCTGATTTGCAATTGCTGTTCAATTTTCTCGTCAATCGGATGAAAATTGAGGATTTTAGAAATCAGACAATTTTGCTGACATTTGGCCTATGTTGACCTTTTGACCTCAAAAACAATGGCCTTCTTGCTTACGACGAACTCTACCATGTGGTGAAGTTCCGTGAAGATCGGTTGAAAATTGTGACCTGTAGTTGATAAAACAAACAAACAGATGAACGCACGCAACCAACCAACATACATGAAAAATCTTTGATTTTCGCAAGTAACAAGAAAGACTTCGTGCATAGTATAGCACGATACTTGCGAAATCCATTAAAACAGATTTGACCTCAAAAATAATTGGTGCTTGAACTCAGTAACCAAATCCTCAAATCCTATTCAAATTTCAAGTCAATCAGATGAAAATTGAGGATTTTAGAAATCCCACCGAAGTTGTCGAATCCCATCCAAGCCATAAACTGTCATCCTGGTGTTTCACAGGCAGGTGATTAATCAATGTGGGTCGTCCCTTCGGATGGCCCTTAAGCCGGGTATCCCAACGACCAGCATTAGCTGGTGGACGTTAAAGCTCCCACGGTGTCCTTCGTGAAGAGTCGGTGAGCTATCGCAGGCACCCTAAACAAATTACAAATTCCTGCTCTGATTGAGGGCGACGAAGGCAATGGCAAACCACCTAGCATAACTCGTGCCAAGAAAGTGCTTCTGTAGCAGCACGTCCACTCAGCTCTGGAAGGAGTGTGGTGCACATCATCATTGACTACACCGTGCTCCTTGCATTGCACGACCCACAACAACGGATCGTTAATCTTGGGGTTTTGAAGAAATCCAACAACGAAAACAACCACCTTGTGTACCTGTGGTGCAGAAACGTAGCGTTTGTATGAAGACTGATGGATTCTGCTGGGTATCGTGGATTGTAAACCCAGGAGCCATGATCTGATTCGACACCTGGACACCTGGACCGGCAGGTAGCCAGGTTCGTACCAGTGTCGTTATCTACCTGGTAAAGGTTTTGCTTGTGCTAAATTAATCCCTCAGTAAAATTTTGTCCCAAGGTGGAGTCGGAGGTGCTGTCATTATCAAGTCAGATGACATATGGCGGAGAATGGGGCAGGAGAGGGGGAAGGGGAGTCACAAACTCCACTTTGCACAAATGTAACAGAATGAACGTTTAGTTGTTTTATGTTTTCTATCATTGGTACACATAACCCCCCTTTTGTTCAAAAACTTATTATTAATACGAAGGTAATGTAGAAAAGCGAAAATTCCATCATTGTGACGTCACTATAACCTGTTTAATGATCTCGAGCTTCCCACTTTTCTTCCCTTGTTCTTGTTCTAATTCCTCCCAACCCGCGTAAATGGGCCATCCAGCAATTAACTCGAACGGGGAAATTAAATAAATAAATACTCACCCATCGTCCAACCACCAAAAGCTCCGTGTGTTTGTTCTCCGCTCCCCCAACCCCCCCCCCCCCCAAGACGCACCATCCCGCCCCCAGACGGGACGCGTGGGATGCTTTGCTGTGTGCAACGCCGTGATAACGAATTTAAATCGGAATTAACGACTTGAAAGAAAAAACGAGGGGTGAGATAAATGCATTTCTTTATTTATTTATGATACACATTATTTATTCGGTCATTATTCCACCCACCCCATCCCCACCCTTATCCCCCCCCCCAAACCCACCTCCCTCCCCCCCAAAAAGGCCTGCAATGATAAGTTTTGCAAAAGCTTTTACAGCAATAAATAGTTTATAATAAAACAACACAAAGTTATTGAAGAGAAACAATTTGGACTTTGTCATGAAAACTTAGTTTAAAGTCATCTGAAGGAAGTCGAGCTGTTATTATTTTTTACACTAATTTAATTATCTTATCCTGTAATGAAGGATAATCATTACTGGGATGGAGGCTAAAATCCATAATTATTCTAAACTGGAGAAGAGCACAACGACAGAGGCATTGTATCGATAGACAAAATGGGGTAACGGGAAAACAGTGGGACAACAATGGATGCAGTGGAACAACAGAGCACAAGGAGAGGAATTGCAGGACAAGGTTGGGAACAGTCTCAGTGGGTGGTGTCGAGATCAGTGGTGGAAGTGGGAGAGACCATCAGGTGACAGGACAGCAGACCTAGTGGTGCAGTAAGGCTCAGGAGTGGAAATGGGAGAGACCTTGAGGTGATGGATGGCAGCAGAACGAAGAGGTGTAGTAAAGCCCACTAGTGCATGGAAATGTAAGAGATCATGAGCTGATGAAAGGCAGCAGACTCAAGGGTGTAGTAAGGCCCAACAGTGCATGGAAATGGGGGAGACCTCCCATCCCCTCCCCACTCAACTCCCCCCCCCACACCCATCTGCACACAACTCCTCCATTCTTTAACCTCCTCCATACAGCACGCATTTGTGTTTGCACGAGACGGATAGTGGATTTCAGTAAAACCATTAATTCCCACAATGCACTGTCATAGAAAATATGTGGGAAGCCACAATTAGTGAAGTAACGCAATATGCTACGTCTCTATTGACTATACTACCTGAGCTAGGACTACCTGGTCGAGGAAAAGATAAATACAATCAAAAATACTAGAAGGGCACTCGGTAGAGCGCATATCTCTGCCACACAATGCCTGATCCACGAGAACATGTCGAGCCCAATACATGTTTGAAATATCATGTTCTTTATTCGTTTTTGGCCCCACCTCTCAATGGTGAAGAATCACTTGAAATAATTAAATAATTCTCATATCCAGATCCGGATTCAGATCATCAAAATCGAATCAATTCGTCGTGGTCACACACCCAACTCATCCACCAAGTTTTCTCCGAATCCATCCACAACATTTTGAGAGATTGTGCTCACAAACAGACAGACAAACCAACAGAGGTGAAAACATCACGTCCATCCACCTTCGGTGATGGAATCAATGAAAACAAATCGCATGTTTCATCCTCGGGGGGTGTTTTACCCTTTTACAGATGTGGAGAATGTGAGCCATATTGTTATAGTTACAACGTCCCAAAAAACATCAGCAGCAGGGGCAATGTACTCCATCAGCTGCTGAGGTTGATACAGTCAGGTGCACTTCACAGGTACGTATTCACAAGGTGCTGATATCAAGTTGGTGAACTACGACAGTACAAGCTTCGATGATAGACACGCAATGTGTTTATGACGTACAACATTCTGTCTTTTAATTAAACCTGTCAGTGAAGCGACAGGTACACAGTACACACGCTTAGTGTTTGCAGAAATGATGGAGCAAATTATGCAGAGGACAGGTACAGCCATTTCGGGTGAAGGAGAGAATCGCAGGGTTGGTGAAGTACTTGTGTGAATTACCAGGTAATGAGGATGTAGTGTGGATTGAGAGTGAAGAGAGCAGAAATATGAAGGTTATCTTATGGGAATGTAATGTATTCCCAGGATAAGAGAAAGAGCAGGACAACGAGCTCAATGAACAAATATTGGAGAGGAAAAAAATAACTGAAGAGCAGTGATTTATGGGAGACATTAACATAGCAGACATGCCTTATGATAAATTACAAAGTAAAAACAAAGATGAAGAAAGTTCTGTTGGTCTATATTAGGATTGGTATTTAACTCGGTTTGAGGAATAAACATACCTGTGTTGGACTTGATGCTGGGTAGCAGGTAGAGCATTTAGCGGTTCATGCACATGCTTTCGTCCAAAGTGCGATTCTGCCGAGAGTAGTTCCGATTGGGTGTGGGATTAGGGAATAAAAGAAGGGAATATCGTTGGAAAAGTGCAACAGTAAATTATTCCACTCAGAAGAAAGGTAGGGACAAAAGAAGACCGGCATCAAGAGGCAAGAATAATAGGAATGCTGCTCAGAGCTGCAGATCATTTAAGGGGTACCAGCAAGGGCGCACGGAACATCCATGCAATGTAAAATGTGACTTCAAGTCCTCAATTCTTCCCCTCCCACGCCATATCCTCACCCTACCCCTCCCAACCCTAAGGCGTCAATCCCCTCTCAACTCTAAGTCTTAAAAAATTCCAGTGTCCGAATCCAGATCTGGATCTTCACCAAAATCTAATCAATTCGTTCGTGTCACACACCCACATTTCTCCACCAGATTTCGTCCGAATCCGAAAACAACTTTTGGAGATATCCTGCTCATAGACAAACAAGCAAACAAGCAAGAAAGGTGTCGTGCATTGCATGTTACATGTGACATCCAAAAAACAAACATGACATTAAAATAATTGATGGTTGAATTCAATGACCAAATATGCAAAACTCATCAGATTTCAACTTATGTGGATGAAAATTGATAATTTAAAAAATTTGGCCTATATTGATTGACCTTTTGGGCGATGTTGACCTCAAAAATACTTGTTCATTGAATTCAGTGACCTGATATGCAAATCCTCTTCAAATTTCTAGTCAATCAGATGAAAATTGAGGATTTTAGAAATTCTACAAAGTTCTTGACCTTTGGCCTATGTTGACCTCAAAAATAATTGGCTGGTTGAATTCAGTGACCTGAAATATATATCCTCTTCAAATTTCAAGTCAATCGGATGACAACTGAAGAATTTCGAAAAATCGACGAATTTGTTGACCTTTGGCCTATGTTGACCTTTTGATCTTTTGACCTCAAAAACAATAGGCTACTTGCTTATGACAAACTCCACCATGTGGTGAAGTTTCGTGAATATCGGTTTAAAATTGTGGGCTGTAGGAGATTGACAGACAGACAGAATAACAAGAAGACGACGTTGTGCAGAGCATGACACTTGCAAAATCCATAAAACAAATTTGACCTCAAAAATAATTAGTGGTTGAATTCAATGACCAAATATACAAATCCTCTTAAAATTTCAAGTCAATCGGAAGAAAATTGACAATTATGAAATTCGGCCTATGTTGACCTTTTGGCAGAAGTGGACTTCAAAAATATTTGGTGGTTGAATTCAGTGACCTGAAATATAAATCCTCTTCAAATTTCAAGTCAATCGAATGAAAATTCAGCATTTTAGAAATACCATCTTATTTGTTGACCTTGGGCCTATGTTGACCTCAAAAATAATTGGCTGGTTGAATTCAATGCCCTGAAGTATAAATTATCTTCAAATTTCAAGTCAATCGGATAAAAATTGAGGATTTTGGAAATTTGGCCGATGTTGAAGTTTTGGTCTATGTTGACCTCAAAGTTAGTAGGTGGTTGAGTTCAGCGAGCTCATATGCAAATGGTCTTCAAATTTCAAGTAAATCGGATGAAAATTGAGGATTTTAGAAAATTTGGGCCAAATTGGCCTTTTAGCCAACGTTGATCTCAAAATTAACAGGTGGTTGCATTCATCGACCTGATATGCAAATGGTCTTCAAATTTCAAGTTAATCGGATGAAATTTGAGGATTTTAGAAAATTTGGCTCAAATTGGCTTGTTGGCCTATGCCGACCTTTTTCGTCGACCAAATTTTACGAAACTTCAATGCATGACCGTCTGTGACATTAATATCTGAAAATTTCAGAATGATCAGTTGAGCGGTTTGGGCTGGAGGTGAGCGGAGAGACAAACAAATGAAAAATCACTCATGGAGTGACAACTTGGCAAAACATCACAAAGTTGAACGGCACTCGGTGGAGCGTATATCACAGCCAGGTGGAACAGTTCACGTTTTGTATCCCACTGATGGGATGGATCTGAACCAAAATCCAATCCGCTTGTTCTCGTCACCTGTTCAACTCATCCACCTTGCTTTGTCATAACTTGTCCACAACTTTTTGAGATATAGTGATATATTTAGTTTTGACCCCATCTATCAATTTAAAAAATTAGGCCTGTGTTGACCTTTAGACCGTAAAATTAATTGGTAGTTGAATTCAGCGACCTGACGTGCAAATCCTGTTCCAATTTCAAGTCAATCGGTTGAAAATTGAGGATTTTAGAAGATTTGGCTCAAATTGGCCTACGTAGACCTTTTCGATTGACCAAATTTAATGAAACTTCAATGCAGGACCATCGCAGGGTCGGTGTCATTAATCTCTGAAAATTTCAGAACGATCGGTTGAGTGGTTTAGGCTGGAGGCAAACAAACGCACAACGATAAAACACACAAACAAACACACAAACAAACGGAGGCGATCAAAACACTTGTCAAAAAAGAAAATAATTGCCAAGTAACAAACAAGGAAGAAAACGGAGTAAAAACTGAGTACTCTCTTCCTTCAGCACCCGGCGATGACGTCATGCATCGCCTGGATATGGAATATTGGGAAGGAGCGGTGTACAATTATTTTCCTGTATTAATAATAACGATGATAAAGTTGATCCAATAATATGATAACGATATTGATGACGGCTATGATAAAGACAAGATGATGGAGATATTCCATCTCCATCTCCAAGATGATTCATGATGGCGATGATGAGAGACAGAGAGACAGAGAGACAGAGAGACAGAGAGACAGAGAGACAGAGAGACAGAGAGACAGAGAGACAGAGAGACAGAGAGACAGAGAGACAGAGAGACAGAGAGACAGAGAGACAGAGAGACAGAGAGACAGAGAGACAGAGAGAGAGAGAGAGAGAGGTTTTCTGTTCTCAAAGTTTTGTGCTGAGGACTCTCTTCAGGATCATCGCTGAGCCCCGGCCAGCTCCCAACTGTAGTTCGTTTGTAGTAATATTCCCAGGGATGATTTTTAAGATCTCTGTGAGGTTCTTCATCATCGTTCCCGTTGCTTCAATCATCACTGGTACAATTTCGGATCTCTTCTACTTTCAGGATCTTTTCACTTCTTTTTGGAATCTTGGTATTTGGTCATTTTCTTGATTTCTTTGCTGTTTAGGCCAAAATTTATGGGCACTAAAGCCTCAATTGGAGTGTGTGTATGTGTATGTGTATGTGTATGTGTATGTGTATGTGTATGTGTATGTGTATGTGTATGTGTATGTGTATGTGTATGTGTATGTGTATGTGTATGTGTATGTGTATGTGTATGTGTATGTGTATGTGTATGTGTATGTGTATGTGTATGTGTATGTGTATGTGTGTGTGTGTGTGTGTGTGTGTGTGTGTGTGTGTGTGTGTGTTTTCAGTCCTTTCGCAGAACACATCACTCTCTTTGCTAACCCCACCCTCTTCCCCTCACCTTTCTCCCTTCCTTCCACACACACACACACACACACACACACACACACACACACACACACACACACACACACACACACACACACACACACACACCCTTCCTCACACCCGCAGTGTACAGCAACGTTTGGTGAGGTGTCGCTTTTGGTGAAGATCTGAAAATGGATCTGGATCGGAGAATTTTTTAATTTCCCAAGTGATTCTTCATGATTGAGAGATGGGGCCAAAAACACGATATAGCATGATATTTCAGAACATTCTGGACGAGTTATGAGTTATGATAAAACTAGGTGGATGAGTTGGTTCGGTGACAAGAACAAGCCGATTAGATTTTTGTTCAGGTCTGGATCCAGATCCGGCCTATCATTGAGAAACCAAATGTAAACTGTTCGGCCTGTCAGAGGCATGCGCTTTACTGAGTGCCGTTTCTCGTTTTTCTCAGTGATTCTTCACCATTGAGAGATGGAGCCAAAATAATATATACCACGATAATCTCAAGAAGTTGTGGACAGATTATGCCAAAACATGGTGGATCAGTTGAGTAGGTGACAAGAACAAGCCAATTAAACTTTTGTTAAGGTCGAGATGAAAATCCAGCCTATTAGTGGGCGAAACAACATCAACTGTTCAGCCTTGGGTAGGTATACACTTCCCAAGTGCCATTTCAGTTTTAACTGTCGCCTTGGTCATTTTACACTGAAGGGAAAACTTATAGGGAGGGCATGGTGATTGTGGTACGACAGCTCCCAAGATGTCTTTGGCTTTGTATAGCATTCAGCACCAACATGGCGGCCGTATAATTTTTCACGTTTTTATTGTGGGTGGTACCAGGCAGACTGTCCAACCAATGGCTGGCAGATGGAAGGACAGACGGATGCACGCACGGCGACTTTTTTTTAGCATAGACTAGTGGACTGGATTCCAGGTTAGTGGAGAAGTTGTGGGATGAGAAGGAAGCTATAGTTAAGACTTAATAGTCAAGTCTGAAAAATTACCCGAGGCATTTTCTCACCTTTCCGATTATTATTTATTTAATGTTGGTCGGGTCCAAAGCCTCGTAAACCAAGGGCCTCAACCTGAGGTTGCATCCTTCCCCAATGGAATATTGCTCGAGGTAGAAGTCCTTTTGGCTTTAATGACCTACGATCATGTACACCACACCGTCTTGGCCTGGATTCACTTCGCTCACTTCATCAAACTAGTGAAGGGGATATGATCTTTTCCTTCCATGTAGTTGATAAACATTAGCTGTTTACATGTTTTTAAATCATATAAAAGGTGTTACTTTTAATAATTTAAGGTACTTCTCTCCAAATCATCTTTACAATCACCTATCCACATCACATCTTCCATCTTAATTTCCTTCTTCCATGTCTTTCTCTAGAGTTTCCAGGTTGTAATTGTTGTTGTCCAACGGTTGTCTTCTCTTCTTGCTGCATGTCCAGCCAAATTACATCTCAGTTTTTCATTGTGACCAATGTGGTATCAAATTGAGTTTTCTCTCTGATCCTTCTCTTCTAACCTTCTCTTGTTGTGACAAGATGTCTTTGTATCGCTCATTGTTATGACAAGATCTCTTCGTGTCTCTTGTTGTTATGACAAGGTAACCAAATCATGAATCTGTTATTACCTTTCATGTTTCATTTCTCCATAGTGTTGTTTCACTTGCTGATTATTGCCTCAGGTACTCATATTTAAGTTCCATCTTGGCTGGCTGGTTCTACAAGATAGGTGGAGGCTTGAATTTAAACTGAAATCGTCCAAATGGCGGCTCGAGGAACGATATAATTCTCGAGTTGTTTGCACACACTGAGGACATAACTCCTGTGTACCCACTGGTAATTTAGAATTAAAGTTGTAAGAATACAAAAAAACCAAGGTTTAATGAAATGGATGAATGAAACAGTGGTGGGATGCATGCACAATAATGTTACGGTTCGAGGACCCGGATGCATTCAAACATACAGGTGCCCCGAAGTTAGTTATGTCGTTAAGTATATGTGTAGACAGAACCCCTCCTTGTGTGTAGTGGGGAAATTGAAGGGGTGCGTTGCGATGTTTTTTTAGTTAGGGTAATAAATCTTTATTTCCCCTCTTATTTGAATCAGAGTACCTTTTTCTCGCTTTCCGAGGTGAAATCTTTATGAGGTACCTTTTTTTTGGCGAGTGCAGTCACGCGTGGAGGGGGCGGGCTCCCGGCATGGCCGAAAACCCCAACCAGAAGGAGTGGACTCCTGGAGGCCCTGTCTAATCAGGGCGGACAGTGACATCTGTTTTGCCCAAGGCCACGCTCCGCTGAGGAAGGTCGATGGAATACGAAGGGACCCTCTGAGACGCGCGTTCGTTGGAGTTCAGTCAAAGGCTCAGTTCAGTTCTGCATTCGCTGAGGCGTTCGTTGGAGTTTTGCTGGAGTCTTGAGTTCGGTGTACGAGGAGGATTGACAGACTGAGAGCTTTTTCACGAGTCTGTGAGTGGTGGTGCATGGTCGTTCTTCGTTGGTGGAGCGATCCGTCCGGTCGATTCCGATAACGACCGAGGACACCCGACCTTGACCGGGTCTCTTGCTAGATCCTGTCCGCGACCCTGATCCCCGCCCTGGGACTCCGCTCTGCTCCGCTCATGTTTCTCCGTGGACACGAGTCCCACGCGTGTGACTGCGAGCCGAGTTGCATGGCCATTGGCAGGTGCCGCACCACGGAGCACCCCCTCCCTCCAACGTGCAGGTACCCAGCTGAGCCACGACCCCAGCTCGTCTCTCTCCCTGGCTGTGAGGTTCCTTGGAATTCACCTGGGTTTTATTTTTGTCTGTGTGTGTGTCTGTGTGTGTGGCACCATCTGTTAAGTACAACTGCATAAGTGTTTTTGATCATTGTAAATCTCCTGTATATCCACGATAAGCTTGCTCTGTGTCCTTCTTGCTGTAAATAAAACAATTGTAGAAATGTTCCCAGTTCGTTTCCGTCCTTTCTTTCATTGGTCCAGCATGGTTCGGATCTGAGTTTCAGCCGGGTCTTTGTTCCCGTTAATCTGCTCATCCTAGCCGGCACGGCTTTGGCAGTTCCGCTCGACTGCACCCGAACCAGAGTTGGTAGTCGGTAATTGGAACTCCACCGCAGTTGGTAGAGTGACCCGGTTCGAGCAAGACGTGCTGAGGGCGTGGTTCCCCGGTAGACGACACCGCGTGGTTAATTAGGTAAATTGGTTCTCGACAAAAAGACCCTATGCTACTATCCACAGTCGGTTCAGCGACCCGCCGCCTCATGGAGTGATCCGTGAGCAACGGCCGACAATTCCAAGAGTCTGGTGGGAGACGACGTAACTTCCCCCACCATGCGGTCATTGTCGCCACCGGTCCCCGGCCCACAACAATAACTACAATTACAAAGATGAATGTGAAGAATAAGACGCTGTCACAATTAGAAAATAAATCACGATTATAAACTATTCGCAAAAGTACCTGTCCTAGTGACAGGAAAAATTTAAGTTAATCAATCAATTTTAATTATTTCATGGACTTTAAAAGGGTTGGTTGTGTTGCACACTTGACTTCACTCAGAGTCAAAACTCGGAGATACTCAAACCACTCACCGCAAAATGGTGGCGCAACATAGGTTGAATTTGTCTCAAAAGAGTGCAAAATATAGTGGTTGCAAAATAAAAATTTGACATCAAAATTATTCTGCATTGGAAAAACAGTGAAGATGGAAAGAAAATAATGTCTGAAATCCATTTTCTAACGGTCATGCTGAAAACACAGCCCGGAGACAACCGCTGCTCAGACACATCTGAAGACAAACTCCTGTCCGGACGTGTCCAGAGACAAATTCCAGTCCAGAGACGGCCGGAGACAAACATCCGTATGGACATAAACACCACCCGGATGCGTCCAGAGGTGAACACTGCCAGGACAAGTCCAGTGCAAACACCACGTGTACATGTCCAGAGACAAACACCACACGGACACGTCAAGAGGGAAACTCCCATCCGGACGTAAATACCTCCTGGACACGTTCGGAGATAAACACCACCCAGACACACCCGGAGCCAAGTTGTCCAAAGACAAACTCCCATCTGGGCACATCTGGAGATAAACTCCCATTGGGACTGAAACACCACCCAGATGCATCCAGAGACACACACCACCCAGACATGTCCAGAGACGAACTCCCGTCTGGACATAAATACCACTTGGAAATGTTCAGAGACAATCACCGCCCCAACGCATCTGGAGTCAAGCTGTCCAGTGACAAAATACCGTCTGGACACGTCCAGAGATAAGCTCCCACCCAGATGCGTCCAGAGAAAAACACCGCCCAGACGTGCACGGAGCCAAGCTGTCTGGAAACAAACACCACTCAGACTCATCTGGAGACAAACTCCCATCCAGACATAAACACCACCTGGACATGTCCAGAAACAAACTCCCATCCTGACACATACAGAGACAAACCCTGCCGGACATGTATGGAGACAAACACTGTCCAAACATAACCACCATCTGAATATGTCCAGAGACAGACAGAGACAGACAGGGAGAGAGAGAGGGGAGGGGAGAGTGAGAGAGGTGCGGAGGAGGGTGGTGTACTTTATTGGGAGGGGGTCAAGCAAGGATGGGACAAAGAGAGAGAGGGGTTGGAGTAGGGAAGTTAGCAGAAAAAATATGGTATGCTTTATGAACAAAGCGCACACACACACACACACACACACACACACACACACACACACACACACACACACACACACACACACACACACACACACACACACACACACACACACACACACACACACACACACACACACACGGCCGATATCGGAAATTTTTTTTCAGGAATTGGCAGGTTGGAGTCAGTGTGATTACCGAGAACAGTGTGTACTGTATTCAACGCTGAAACCTTGAGTAGCTTTCACTGAAAAACAACGTTCCATTTCTATAGACATTTCAAGGATAAGTTCACAAACATTAATCTTTATAAACAGCTGCGTGTGACGGGTGGAAAAAAAAAAGTTGACTCAGTAATTTAGAAAAAACGTTAATGTGGTAAACGGTTCAGAAATCGGGTGTTATAACAACTCACTGAGGATGACGGACCATGAACCACTCGCTCTGAATAACGTGGCATGGCAAAAGCGTCCACAGTGAGTGGACAATTCGCTCAGAATGACGTCGCACAGTGCGGCTATCGACTATAGGGCACCCGTCAAGTGGGTTAAGCACTCAAGCAAGCACTCCAATATAATGGTTGATCAGGAATGGCTGGCCAGGCTGTGGCTGCATACCATATCAGATCCCTTTAACTTCAGCGCTGGTCTTCATCACGCACACAGTAGCTAAAGAAATTACATGAATTCGTTCAAATAATGACTTTATAGTTTAGCCACAAAGGAGTTTCCCTTCAACGTCTAACAACCATGGAGACGTCGCAAAATTCAATCGCCCGTGAAATAAACATTGGAGATAATCCACCATGTTGACTGCTCGTCTGTGCATGTGTCACGTGGTACATCCTTCACAGTCCATACAAAGGTTTTAAAAAAAAATTTAAACATCCGTTTTTCACCAGATTTGCTTTGATTCCCTGTTGGGCACCTCACAAAACCTCTGAAAATATGAACACTGATCTGGCAAATGCTATGGATAAGCAGTCCCTCTGGGGAACAGGTCACAACATCCATCCTTTAGGTCCATACTTTGTACAGAGTATTGGTGCTGCCAAAGTAGTCTTCTGGACTACTCAACACAATCCTGGATGGGTCACCACTCCAACACAGGATACTCAAATGGCTCAATCATCCCAGCAAGCTCATACTCATGTTGCTAACCTCAGAAGGATGACAGGCTGAGTCAAACCCACCTGGTATTAATTCAACAGTTGAGCAGGATTTGAACTCAGGGTTGTAAGATGCCAAGCCCACAACCCAAATCATTAAGCCAACACCTGGCATGTAGGGCACAAGGTCCAGCAGCGAATGCATTAAATCATATAGCTTAATGAAGCTGGTTAATTTTGGCATGTTCCTAAATTTTTTGTTCACTCAATATAATTCTCCAAACAGCAGAAAAAGAAGTTTAATGATTTGGAAATTTCACATTTTCTTGTGTATGTATGGAGGAGGAGGGAACATAGCCTTGCTTGCTGAAAAGAAATAGGGATATCGGCTTAGTTATAAGACTGGTTATTTCTTTAAACTAGTACGTGCCCGTACGTGCAAAAAATAAAAACTTTCAAACCGCATGCCAGAAACAACCATACAGGCCGTTGCTTCGCTCTCGCGTGGCCGTACGTGCATGGCTGTACGTGCAAACCAAAAAAAAAAACATTTTTAAACAACAACAGGCCGTTTTTTCGCTCTCGTAAACGACGACTGGATTGTGGCATTGTGTTTATCTATAAATGCGCATAAGAAATCGAGAAATTATTAGAATACAGTCAGTCATCACTATTCGGAAGTGGTGCGTGCCCGTACGGAATGTTCACATGCATTCCACGAATTATCGTCAGCCGGCCCGCTTAATATCAAACAAACCATATGTATTAATATCAAACCTTGAAAAGGCACATACTCAGGTCCCCAGCAATATACCTGGCAAGTTTCAATTAGATCGGACCAGTGGTTGTCGAGAAACAGCGGTCACACACACACACACACACACACACACACACACACACACACACACACACACACACACACACACACACACACACACACACACACACACTGCTGGAATTATAGATAGATAATCAGATTTCGCTCGAGATTTTGCCACTTATGTTGTCCGGACGATATCCGATCCTCAAAACCGAAATAATGTTTCGATGCTATACTTTAATTAGTCTGTGAGAGCAGATCGTGGAAAATCGTATCATATAATGCATGAAATCGCTCCAACCTACTAATGAGAAAACTATAGCACTTATAAAATCAATGTACACAATGATTTGTAGCTATAATGAACAGGCATTCGATAATATGAGTGAGGAAAGTGAAGAAAAATCTTTATCCTTTAGAAATCGTTTTGGCCTGTTCCAAGTCAAGCCATGGTTGAGCAGTCCCCAAAAACATGGTGGCTTCAGACCCCAGCGAGGTCACCCAGGAAATACCTTCAGACCCCAAAGAGGGAGGTGGCCGAGGATGCACCTGATAAAGGTTATAATTAAATAAGGCCGTTAATTATCTTCAAAAGGGGTGTTTTAATTAAGGCAAACACAAAATTTCATTCACACACTTCCTTGACGTTCCCTTAGCATGCAGGCAAAGTTTCAGGCTGCAAGGTATCATGGTTTTGGAGTTATGGAGGAGACACACTTGATTTGGAGTGCTCTGCCGGGAACGCAGGCATCATCCCAACTGACTGGAAGTGGGACCTTATTGTACCTCTCTGGAAAGGGAAGGGTGATCGCCAGAACTGCAACAACTACCAAGGGGTGATGCTGCTCTGGGTGCCAGGCAAGGTCTTTGCTCCGATAATTAATCCTTGATAGGGTTCACCAGCATCTGCTTGAGCACCAGTGCCCAGAGCGGTCAGGCTTTACACCAAAGAGGTCAACGATTGACCGTATCCTTGCCCTTCGGGACCTCACGGAATGCAGATGAGAGTTTTGGCAGGGGCTGCTTGCAGCATATGTTGATCTCTGTGAAGCATTTGATTCAGAGAATCAGGATGCCCTCTGGAGGATTCTTGGTCTTCATGGGGTGCCACCAAAACTGATCGATCTGATGTCTGAAATCTACTCTGGTACTGAGAGTGCTGTGAGATGTGGTGATACCATCTTTGACGTATTTCTAGTTGTTACTGGAGTTCGTCAAGGGTGTGTGCTGGCCCCCACACTTTTCAGCACTTGTATGGAATGGATTCTAGGGAGGATGTCAGAGAGATCAAGCTGTGGTGCATCGTTTGGGAATATCAAGATCTCTGACCTTGATTTCGCAGATGATGCAGTCCGCTTTGCGGAGACTTTAGATATCCTTTTGGGGGCCCTCGGGGTGCTGAATGAGGAGTCGGAGCCGCTGGGATTACGGGTTTCCTGGGTCAAAACTAAGATCCAGGCTTTCAATGACATCTTGTACGCTGCTATCCTGTCTGTGCCTGTTTGTGGCGAGGATGTTGAGGTCATGGAGAGATTCACTTACCTTGGCAGTGATATTCATGTCTCTGCTGGCTGTGAGTCAGAGGTCAATAGACGTCTGGGTCGGGCCTGGGGAGTCATGGATTAAATGGATCATGGGGTGTGGCGCTGTTGGTACCTATGCAGGAGGACGAAAGTCCGAGTCGTCAGGTCGTTGGTACTTCCAGTCTTGCTCTATGGATGCGAGACTTGGACTCTGACCAAGGATCTGAGATGGAGACTTAATTCCTTTGGTACCAGGTCTCTTCGGAGAATCCTTGGCTATCGCTGGTCAGACTTTGTGTCCAACGAGCTGTTGCTGAGACTCAAATGAGACTTGTTGCCTGCATAGACCGTGAGCATCATCTGCGACTGTATGGACATGTGGCTCTTTTTCCTGATGCTGATCCTGCTCACCAGATTCTCTCAGCGAGAGAGTCTCGTGAATGGAGGAGGCCAATGGGCTGACCACGTGCCTTCTGGTTGCAGCAGGTTGACCATCATCTCAAGGAGATGGGGATGGGCCAGGAATCTGCCTGGCGGATGGCCAGACGGAGGCCCCTGGAGTACCGGCAGAAAGTGGACGCAGCGACGCGCTGCTCTTGCGCATGCTCTCATACCTGACCTGACCTGACCTGCAAAAAAAGGTGAAAAATTTGAACGGTGGTGTAGATTTTCTATAGGCATTGTATGGATCATCTATTCGTCGAGAGGATTTGACCTCGGAAGCTAAAACGTTCAGGGATCAATTAGGGCATCCTGATGTTGTGCCTATTGCAAGTTTCATTTGATTCCATCATGTTTTGAAAGTATTTTTTTCACCCATCTTAGCATTTCCTTCCTTTCGACTTTAGAGGGAGGGTGGGTGCAATTGGAATGATCCGAGATATACAACCACAATGTGTTACATGTGCACGTTTTTGCTTCATAGACATAACCCGGGATTATTTTCGGGAGCGATCGAGGCAGCGGTCTGTTGCCTATACACCACCGAAATAAAGGAATGCGTCAGAAGAACGTGTTCCACGGTTGGAACAAGATCACCCATAGGGTGGGTACTCTGCTGTGGTCTTAATAATCATAAAGATAATAACATGACCCTCCTGGTAGCTCCTGTAGGGAGTTAGTGCTTCTAGTATATCTAATTAATACTATCAGGGCTTACCCGGCATTGCCCAGTGCTTTTGTAATCCTGTTGGCATTTTGAAGAAATCAAATTTTGTTTTTTTGCTAATTTTTTTTGGTAGGGGCCTAAAACACTTTCCTACACCCACTAAGGACAAAGAACGACGAGGGCAAAGGATGCAAGACCAGAAAGGAGGCGGAAGAAGACAGAGTGCTTGCCAGTATTACAAATCATATTCCATTCTCCATAATATAATGGAACCTTCTCAAAATTATGGCATGGAGTATAATATGATGTGATCAATAAAATGACAACAATTGTAAAGTACATTTCCATGACTGTGCCGCAGCACATTGCCCACAGTAGGTAGGCCGAGAAGTATCGATGCCGGTGAGAGCGAGACCATGAAACGTCACAAGTGGGGACTTGTGGAAGGACATGAATTAGTGGCTGAAGAGAAGATTGAGGTTCGATGATGTGGAGACCTTTGTAATACAATTTATACCAGACCATTAGACAAATTATGCCTGGTGTTGGCTTAATGGTTAGGGTGGTGGGTTTGGGATCCTAAGGTCCTGAGTTATAAATCCTGCCACCTGTTTAATTAATACTAGGTGGGGTTGATCCTTCTGTCATCCTTCTGAGGTCGGCAAAATGAGTACCAGCTTCCTGGGATTATTGAGCCATTCAAGTATCCTTCGTCGGAGTGGCGACCCATCCAGGATTGTGCCTAATGGCCTAGGAGACTGCTGCAGCAGCACCAACGCTCTGTCCAGAGTATGGCCTCAATGGATGGATTAGACAAATTCCCCATGGTTTCCCATGAGATCTGATAGAAATGTGACAAAGATTTCATCAGACAACTCGTGAGAACTTTCCGTAAAGGGAGTTCAACTCAACCCTCAGAACTCGAGCATCAATTTCTTCAGGTGTGGTGCTCAGGTTCAGGAATCAAGCCGACCCTCGGGGCTTTTATGGGTCACCCTGCAGTTAAATCAGAGATCTTTGTAATCACTTGCCATTATTCTCGCTCCTGTATCGTATCCGCGTCTGAAAAGGGAACCAAGGTGAAGTGGTATGGGATTGAATGTGGTGAACGTGACGTGATTATTTTACAATCTGGAATTCATTCACTGCATCTAAAAGGTAGCCAATGATACAAGACAAGTAATCAATAGCTGTTTGTGGACATGAAAGAACGATGGTTAACCGAAAAGCATTGCAACTCCCTTCCCCCCCCCCCCCCCCCATGAGAAAAAGGCAAATCTGCCCATCAAGCCTCCAATGTGTGACCAACTCCAACATTAGAAATACTCTGATGTGGTACTGAGGGTAGATTCACAACTACCAGTACCTGCATTTGCATGTGCCCTCAAGTGTGCCTCCTTACCATAACCACTTGTGTACATTTATTCTCACGAGCTCAAATAATAATTTGTTTTCTAAAAGGAGGTGTGTGTGTGTGTGTGTGTGTGTGTGTGTGTGTGTGTGTGTGTGTGTGTGTGTGTGTGTGTGTGTGTGTGTGTGTGTGTGTGTGTGTGTGTGTGTGTGTGTGTGTGTGTGTGTGTGTGTGTGTGTGTGTTTCTCATGCTTCATTCTAAAGGGTTCCTGCTGATGTAAAAGAATAAATATGATACCGTTGGAAAGAAAATAATCGGTTTACTTGGAACAAAAACACATCATGTCCGTCTAATCCTACAGATGGGTCAGCAGGATTGCCTATGGGTTTGAATCCTGACCTAGCTATAAACTGCCATTTCGGTGTTTCACAGGCAGAATAATTCGTCAATGTGTGTGCCGTCGCTTGCGTGGACATTAAACTGGACGTCCTGTCTGCCGGCCTTCGTTGGTGGACGTCGAAGATCCCATGGTGTCCTTGACGAAGAGTAGGTGAGCTATTGCCGGCACCATAAACAAATTACAAATTCCTCCCCTAACCAGCAGAGGGCATTGCATCAGCAGCACAGCCGCACACTCAGCCAATGATGCTACCCCACATTTTTGTGCTGAATTTGAAAGAAGAAGAATAATCGTAAAGATTCTTGTTTTATATCCCTTGGAGCAGAGTCAAGACAATCATGAACAAGTGGAAGGCATATGGTATCACCAAGAACCTGCCAAGATCAGACCATCCATACAAACTGGATGACCAAGCAAGGAGGAGACTAATCATGCAGAGAGGCCATCAAGAGGCCAATGGTAACTTCGAAAGAGCTACAGGACTTTATGGCAAAGACTGGTCACTGTGTGCATGTGACAACAATATCCCAAGCACTCTAAAATTCTGGCCTGTACGGTAGGATGGCAAGAAGGAAGCCATTACTCAAAAAGCCCACCTTGAGTCCCATTTGAGGTTTGCCCAAAAACACTCCAGTGATTATGAAGCCATGTGGCAAAAAGTTTTGTGGTCTGACGAAACCAAGATGGAACTTTTTGGCCAAAATGCAAAACGTTACATTTGGCACAAACCCAACACAGCACATCACCCAAAGAACACCATCCCTCCTGTGAAGCATTGTGGTGGCAGCATCATGTTATGGGGATGTTTCTCATCAGCAGGGACTGGGGCACTTGTCAGGATAGAAGGGAAACTGGATGGAGCAAAATAAAGAAAAATCCTCCAGGAAAACTTGCTGCCCTCTGCAAGAAAGATGAAATTGGGATGGAAGTTCACCTTTCAGCATAATAATGACCCGAAGCACACAGCAAAAGCTATACAAGAGTAGCTGAGGAACAAAAAGGTAAATGTCCTTGAGTGGCACAGTCAGAGCCCTGACATAAATCCAATTGAAAATCTGTGGCATGACTTGAAGATTGCTGTCCATCAGCGCTCCCCACACAACTTGACTGAGCTTGAACAGTTTTGTGCAGAAGAATGGGAAAATATTGCTCAATCAAGGTGTGCAAAGTTGGTGGAGACCTTTCCCAATAGACTCACAGCTGTAATTGCTGTCAAAGGTGCTTCCACTAAGTATTAACTCAGTGGGTCTGGGGGGAGGGGTGGGGGGGGACACTTATCCAACAAAGATATTCTAGTTTTGTATATTTAATTCATTTTCTGAAATTTGTAGTATTTGTTTTTCACTTGGAAGTTGTGGGTTACGATGTGTAAACAAAGGTGGAAAAAAAAAAGATTTAATCTAATTCAGTTTCAGGCTATAAGAAAACAAAAGTTAAGAATTTTGAAAGGGGGTGTAGACTTTCTATTGGAACTCTACATACATACATACATACATACATACATACCATTATACATATAAGAAGCACCCATTTCCTATGGGAGTGGCCAGGGGAGTTATGTTGGTATCCTTATTCAAACGTGTAATTCAAAATACGTCTCACTGAATAAATCAAAACACATCACTGCAGTAGAAAACGTAAGGACAGAAGTACTGTTCTAGAAAGGGAGGGAACTTGTAATACCCCCTCCCACCTCGAGCGGCACCACACGACATACACTTTTGACATATACATGGAGAATTTGCATCCCCCCTCAACCCCAACCAAACTCCACCCCCACCAAGCCCTATGCATTAATTGGGGTCACTTGACTGTGGAGCAAATCTGGACGTAATCGGCCCAGAACTGTAGGAGTAGCGCGACAAAGAAACAAACACCAGTCCGTGTGAATATATATATATATATATATATATATATATATATATATATATATATATATATATATATATATATATATATACATATATATATATATATATATATATATATATATATATATATATATATATATATATATATATATATATATATATACATATACATGTTGCGGTTCTCGGAACTGCATACATCCAACAGGTAGTGGTCCCAAGACAGTTATTCCATTAATATACGTGTATATAGTCCCTTCCCTTTTGTCGAGCGGGACAACAGGGGCATGCGTTGCGAGGATCTCATAGCTAGGTTTGCTTACATCATTCCTTCTTCATTTCATTTCTAACGTCATTCCTACTCTTCTTTTATGATTATTCTTGAGGTAAATCTGAGCACATGCGCCCTTCACTGTGAGATGGGTCCTCAGCAAAGGCCAAGCAGGCATTTCGCTGGACACCACTCGGAAGAAAACACAGCCTGCCAAACGCATGCACAGAGGTAATTTCCACCCAATGGACAGGAAACGCACTTAACACGACACCCACGCTGCACGGAATGCGTACCGAGGCCGATAATAGAAAGGCAACCCCACACTACGTTGCGCGGGATGCGAGTGTACAAGACACAAGTGGCGCGTTCCTTTCAACCCATTTCTGGACTAATTGTATCGATCGGGTTTCGTCCCACGCACACGATAGCAGAATCGGGCGAACACGAGCGCTGGCCACGTGCGTAATGGCGGATCGGAACGGAAGATGTTGTACAGAACGTGCTCTCAAATGCAGACCCGTGCGCCGCTCGCGACACTTTGTTATCATGCAGAGCCGGACACGAATGGACACATCTTACTGTCTGTGCATGGGTTTGCCATAACTTCTTACCTTGTGGCCAATACGGCCAGCGAAGCTGCGATCGAGCGGAGGCATGTTGTACAGCTCGGGGCATGTAGCGCACACGGACCGGGCGCGTTGGCCAGCACTGGTCAGGGCGCCCGAGTGGGCATGCAGGACAGACGCCACTTTAGGCCGGTCAGCAGGGCATGGCCAGGGGGTTCATGCAAGGCGATTCTTGGCGCAGAGTTCGGTGTGGGCGATTCGTATCATGTTGTGAGGTCGGAGCTAGACATCTTTGCGGCGTGGAGTCCCCTTGCTGGTAGTGTAATGTTGCTGCTTCCGGCCATCGCGGCTGGGCCGCACAGGGGATCGGGGCCAATCAGAGCGCCCAATTCTGGTGACGACACCGAGTTTCAGGGTGGCTCCCCGCCCCGCGAAGCCTATAAAGGTCCAAGCGGATCCTTCTCTCTCCCTCTGCCTTGCCTCGCTCGCTCAAGCTGGACCTCGACTCCGCCTTCTGTCATCATCACTTCGACTCTGCCTTCTGTCGTCATCGCTGGACTCCTCCTCCTCCTCTTCTCTGCCCACACGACTCTGACTCCACCCTCCCAACTCAAGCCCCTCCTTCATGCGCATGGTCTCGGCATGAGCTGCCCGAAGCAGGAGACGACGCACCAGCTGTCAGTGGGGTACCGCGCCATGGAGCATTCCCCCCAATCATATTGGTGGCACGTTCAGGGAATGTGTATCAATTATACAAAGGTATCGAGAGACCGTAGTCTCGACTCCTCTCCTGTCTTGATGGGTTGTCAAACCCACAAGACTCTCCCGTCTTGCTTCGATTTCCCTTCATCGGGTTTTGTGTGTGTGTGTGTGTGTGTGTGTGTGTGTGTGTGTGTGTGTGTGTGTGTGTGTGTGTGTGTGTGTGTGTGTGTGTGTGTCCTGGCGCCTGTCTATGTAAGTAAGCCTGCAGAAGATTGTTATTATTATTTTCGTGTTTGGTCGGCTCTGCGCCCGCTTTCATAAGTTGCTTGTTCATTGCTGCACCACATCCTTCTTCCCTATCTCTGCTTGCACACCCCAATAAATCTATTGATCGTACCACACACCTTTCCTCGCCCATTGTTAATAAATTATTATTAGGAATGTTCCCAGCTCGTTGTTGTCTTTTCCTTCATTGGTCCAACATCGTCCGAATCCGAGCTGAGCCGGGACTTTATTCCCAACAATCTGTAACTCTGAGCTGGTATGTCATTGGCAGTGTCGCTCGGCTGCATTCGATCCGGTAAAGTCATCCGGTTCGGACAAGGTGTACCGAGGGCGTGTTCCCCGGTAATGAAATCACATGATTAATTAGGTAACCCGGATAACCCATAGACGGGAGGCCCCGAGGACACGTGGTTGAGTTATTGGTGTTCACGGTTGATTTGCGACCCACCACATCACAAACTTATTAGTGTGCAATGGCCTGTGATTCCAGAGAGTCTGGTGGGAACCCAAGGTAGTTCACCCCCTCATGGTTTTCCTCAAGATGCTGAACAACCTGCTGCAACACAAGGCACGTGGTCGGCTCGTAAAGCTACTCCACTCACCAGGCTCCCTCAATGAGAGAGCCTGCTGAGCAGGATCTGCATCAGGAAAATGAGCCACATGTCCATACATTCATAGCTGATGCTCACAGATTATACAGGTAACAAATCTCATTTAAGTCTCTCTCAGCAACCGCTCGTTGGACACAAAGTCCGACCAGTGATAGCCAAGGATTTTCTGAAGAGACCTGGTTCCAAAGGAGTTAAGTCTCCATCTCAGATCCCTGGTCAGAGTCCAAGCCTCATATCCGTAGAGCAAGACTGGAAGTACCACGGACCGGAAGACTCGGACTTTCGTCCGCCTTCACAGGTACCGGCAGCGCCACACCCCCATGATCCAGTGAATCCATGACGCCCCAGGCCCGACCCAGACATCTACTGACCTCTGTCTCACAGCCAGCAGAGACATGAATATCACTGCCAAGGTAAGTGAATCTCTCCATGACCTCAACATCCTCACCACAAACAGGTACATACACGATAGCAGCATCCAAGATGTCATTGAAAGCCTGGATCTTAGTTTTGACCCAGGAAACTTGAAATCCCAGTGGCTACAACTCCTCATTCAGCACCTCAAGGGCCCCCAAAGGGATATCCAGAGTCTCCGCAACGATGACTGCATCATCTGCGAAATCAAGGTCAGACACCTTGACATTCCCAAACGATGCACCGCAGCTTCATCTCTCCGACATCCTCCCCAGAATCCAGTCCATACAAGTCCTGAAAAGTGTGGGGCCCAGTACGCACCCCTGATGAACTCCAGTAAAATAAAAATAAATGACCGTTTTTACAGCCATTTTTCCCTGCTGTGCAGGGGTTAGGCTTTTTCTTGAGGCAATATTTTATGGCCGGATGCCCTTCCTGACGCCAACCCTGGTCGCCTCTTACGACACACAGGGATATGGTACACCTATTCTAACCGGGGCATACACCGGGACCAGTACACTGGTACTCACTTCGCCGACCTCGGAAGGATGATAGGCTGAGTCAACCCCCTGGTGTTAATTCAGCAGCCAACGGGGCTTGAATTCAGGACACTGGGATCCCAAGCCGCTGCCCTAACCACTGCGCCAACACCAGGCTCCTGATGAACTCCAGTAACAATTGAAAATAAGTCAGAGATGGTACCATCACATCTCACGGCACTCTCAGTACCAGAGTATAGTTCAGACATCAGATTGATCAGTTTTGGTGGTCAACAATAGAAAAACTACCAAAATGCACTATTCTCAGCACAGTAGACATCAGCAAAGCATTTCACACACTCCCAGAACTCTTATTCACAAACAAAAAATCAATACAAACATGCACAACAACACCAAACGCTGGCTGGCCAACTACCTATCATGCAGACAATCATTCGTTAGGAAAGTATCGTGTGCATGATGACTTACTGTGAAAAACTTACAGAGTCCCTCAACGATCAGTCCTCTCCCCCACATTCTTTAATATGTTCATGCATGGCATTCCATAACCACAAAAGAACGTTCAAATAGCCGCATATGCAGACAATATAACCATTACCTCTACTCATAGCAGCATCAACACCGCCACAGCATAACTTCAACCCTTCCTCAGCACCCTACAAACCTGGCTCACCATCAACAGACTGAAAGTAGTCCTCTCAAAATCAACAGTCACTCTTTTAACAAATCACACCAAGGAACATAGCGCTGCACCACACATAACACTGAACAACATCCCTATCACACACACACACACACACACACACACACACACACACACACACACACACACACACACACACACACACACGCACACACACACACACTCACACACAAACACACACAAACACTCACAAACACACACACACTACCCAGCATCACTTTTAACATATCCATGTCATTCTCAGATCACATCACATACATTAAAAAAAATAAAAAATGCACACACAGGCTGAACACACTAAGGGCACTTACAGGCACTGACTTCGGACACCACAAAAAAACAACATTACTCATATACAAACAGTACATTAGACCAGAAATTAACTACACCAGCTCATCTTGGGCCTCCAGCCTCTCAAATATACTTCTCATCACCCAACAGACCATACAAAACAAAGCTCTCCACATCATCACAGGTAGCACATTGGCAACACCCATCGAGCACCAACACACAGAGGTAAAAATGCTAAAAATCAAAGACGACTTGGACATGAGAGGTGCACAGTTCCATGCAATGACAAATGCCAACCCTACTCACCCTTGCCACTCCATGAACAACCATCCACAGGCTCCGAGACACGTTGAAGTGACACTACAAAGACACTGCAGTGACATCCTTCTAAACATCGCCCCATTGAACAACAGAAACTACAAAAAAACACATCCTCACCCACATCACCAAAAACGCAATCAACAGACTCGGCCCAATCAGTATCCTGAGCAGTAAACCCCTTCCCATCCATGACACAAGCCAACTACTCTCCAGGTCAGATCGTGTTCATCTTGCACACCTTCTCTGTGGACACCACTCCAGCTCTTACACCACACACAGACCATACAACACCACTCACAACACCTGCAACCTCAGCCATGCCGCCCCACACACAACAAAACGCATTATGGAAGACTGCATGGTCCTGGATCCACTTAGACGAGAGCACAACATCATAGATATGAGGGATCTCTGGGTCGCTCCTGGGAGATCGATCGGCTATCTCCGTGTTATGGACCTGTTTGAGCAGAACTGGCCAGGGCAACACAACACTAACAACGACTACTACCACTGACCTTTGTTCCATATTAAGGGGCTAGTTGGCTGATGACCCCTCTCTACTTAATTCTGTCAAAAGCATCCTCCTCCATCAACACCACCAACTGCATGTCTCTACTGATCATATCCTTCTAAGGTCTGGTTTTGATCTACCTCTTGGTCTTTTTCCCCTAAGCTACAAAACCATTGACCCTCTTGACACACTTAACTTCTCTCTTTCTTACCACATACCCAAACCACCTTTGTCTTCTCTTTTTCAACTCTTCCTCAGTCCTACTTGCTTTGATCCTTTTTTCTTACGTCCACACGACTCTGCTTGTCCAATAATGTTACCCCACTCATGCATCTCATCATCCTTTGATCTGTCCACTCTATACGGTATTCTTCTCTCGTGTTCCACTCTCATTCTCCATATCTCACTCCTGTCCATCAAAACTTCTCAAATACAAGATAAACATACTCTATTTTAGGCCAGGGAATCGAGTTATATACCCACCACAAATTGCAATAGAAACCATTCAAGTGTTTTTTCACTCTAAACATACTATAGAATGACATACTAAAAGTCACCGAAAATCCAAGTAGGGGAACATGCTTATTTTTCAAGATGGCCGCCAAAACTGATAATTTTAGAATCAGCCCTATGTCAGCAAGTAATAGTGCTAAAAAAATATATGTGAAACACTTCGGTACATGTCATTGGACACAATAAACCCATTTCTGACATTTCCAAACTGGTCACATACTTCAAATTCAAAATGGCCACCAAAATGTCTTCCAAAACTCAAATTTAAAAATAGTAAAATATAAGTAAATATTTGCATATATAAATAACACGCTTATTGTGGGCATCAATAAACTATTTTCAGGCATTTTTATGCCCTCATGCATCAAATTCAAGATGGTCACCAAAATGGCTGTCCAGTCATCTTATATCGTTCATATTTTTTTGATTTGTGACTGAGATTCATGTTGACATCTTGAAATCAGTATAGGCCCTAGTTGAAAATGGTACACTTTAAAAATAAAACTCGTGTACAGAATACTAAACCTTTGTTGGATACGCGCATTACATCTCATCAGTGCCACTTTCTGGATCAGGCAGAGTCACATTGAAGCAATGGAGTCCTTTGCATTTGTGGAAGAAATAATTATATTTAATGTACTCTAAATTGTAATTGTGCTGGTGTTTTATAAATTTAATTTTTATGCTACAAGTCGAATTGGCTGGCAGTGTTCCTTCCCTTTACCAAGAGTCTTTTGGCCTAAATGTTGATTAAAAAAAAATGTCATTATGGAACAATGTGACCTGGGCTCATAACAGCAAACTTTTGCCATAATTATATCATGTGCTTCTCACCTAGAAGACACGTATGCAGTTAGAGTTAACAGCCCCCACCACTCTCCCATGAAAAGTATATAAATACCAGAAATTGTAATCTTGTTTTAGTGCAAGCATGTGTGATGTATAGCATCTCAGTGGCTTGTACTCCTTGGGACTGACCAAGTACCAAGTTAGAATAAAACTCTCTGATGTAATGTACTTTGACGTTGTGGGAAATGAATTAATCGGTGTCATTGATTTGTGTAGGTTAAACAGTATCTTTGAAAAATAAGAGAAATACAATAGAACCAGTTAAAGTTCCACAACAAAACTGAGGAATTCTAAACGATCACAACGAGACTTCAGAAGTCAACGAAACTCAAAAAATTCCTCATCACATTCCATACATGCTGGAGAACATTGTAGCTCATACTTTAAACACAGCCGCATCTTCCTGTACAGTCTGTCTTGCAGGAAAAATTGATTGCTTCCAGAAGATACTCAGGTGATGGTTTCAAGTTTGTGTGAACAGGAAACATCTTCCCAGTGCTGATCTTCCATCCCCAATCCTCAGCATACATATCGACCCCACTCCATTGCTGGACCTGATGATAAATGCACTGGCTATGGTACTGAGCTGCTGATGATGTGGGAGGCAAATTGCGAGGTTTTACACAAGTTGTGCTGGATGAAACCTTCTAGTGGAAGCGTTGCAGTCGAAGGGCGTCCAGTCTATCGCCGGATTTACCATTATACATACAAACTAGGGCATTTTCTCCAGCTGTCACAATGTCGTCATGTGTGGCACATGGGTGTTTGAAGACTGAAGCCTGCTGCCAGAAATGCTCACTCTACTTGAGTTTCCCTCAGAGCCACCGGTTTTCCAATGCCGAACAATCTGGATGTGGTATCGCATCCCAGTATGGCATGAGCAAAGAGAAGGTTATCACATAATTTATATCCTTACCAAGTGCGGCTTGAACCAGCTTGATGTTCCAGCATCTTGGTGTCATCTTTGAATTCAACTTTGGCTGAAGTCTGAAATAAATGTCAAAGGATGTCTCTGATGAATGCCATACTTGTGGATTGACGTGCACATGGTGAACTACTGGGAGCTGCAGAGTCATGTCCTCGCTTTTTGGTGTCACTGACAATGCACTGTGGGGAACAGAAGTCTTTCCTACACTTGACATGCACAACTTGGCCAGGCACAGTACTAATATTTCTGTTCCACAACTCATTAGCCTTGGCAATGCCTTCACATCCTTTGATGCGTAATGTTGAAGTTGGCTCTCCATTGGATAGAGATTCCTCACAGAAAACACACTTGTCCATGATCAGCTAATTACACTGTAATATGAAAAGAAAGAAATACTTTAGCGCTATGACAACAATAATACAATGTATCCAACATATCTTAGAATTTCATTCATTTCCAAATGTCTGAACCAAGGAAATTTCAAGATGTTTAATTTATATATGAATCCCAAGTAATTGCATATATTTGGCTATTTCTAAATATGCTCGTTTTGGCGCCATTTTGAATGTGAAGTCTGTGAAAAGTTTAAAAATGCCAAAAATGGGTATATTGTGACCAATAACATGTACCTAAGTGTTTCACATATTTTTTTTAGCACTATTACTTGCTGATATAGGGCTGATTCTAAAATTATCAGTTTTGGCGGACATTTTGGTGGCAATCTTGAAAAATAAACATGTTCCCCTACTTGGATTTTTGGTGACTTTTAGTATGTCATTCTATAGCATGCTTGGAGTGAAAAAACACTTGAATGGTCTCTATTGCAATTTGTGGTGGGTTTGGAGATATATTTTCATAGATTCCCTGGCCTATTTTTATATAAACATATAATACTCTATTTTTATTTCACTTTGGATATTTTTGCGTTAAAATGCCTCTTAACTCCCTCCATTTATCCCATGCTACCTTTATCCTAGTTCTCACTGCTAACTCCACAGCACCACCTACATCGAATGTATCTCCCAAGTAAGAAAAACGATTCACCTTTTCCAGATTAACTTCAAATCCCATATCCACTACCTCCATGTGTCTCTGCATCTTGATTTATTTTTATGTGTTTCTGCACTCCATGTGCTTCTGCACTTTTTAACCTCTCAAACTACCAGCTACTATCCCCAAACCTCCCTTAACTCCACAGCTTTTCCGTTGACACCAATTTTTGTAAGACACACATTGAATATAATTTGACCATATTCCCTTACCACAAGTCACACAGGTCCATTTCCTACTCTCCTTCGTCGCCACGAACCATCAGTTTTGTCTTGTTCAGATACACACTCAATCCCTTACACACCATCGCTTCCTTACAATGAGAAAACATCTGCTTTGCTTCTAATTGTTTTTGCTGTCAAGACCAAGTCATCTGCATATAATAGTTCCCAAGAAATTAATTTGCATGATCAAGTACCATTTGGACAATTCCTCCAATGCTGCTTCTGGTGAGTGACGCTCACCCTTTTTCAATTCTTTTTTTTATACATAGTCGAGGCTCGTGAAAGAACTAGTACTGCAACACTGAATGAAACAGGATGCAACAGGACAAAAGCAACAATTGAGAGAGGGGGGAAAACACCAACAGCAGAGTTGAAGGCCAAGATGGAGGGAGAATTGCACAATGGGTGGGGGAGGAATGAGGGACAAGAGAGGATGCATGGGGTGGACATGATGGAAATAGAAGGAAACTGGAAATTTGGGAGGAGGGATTGGTGTGGGTGGGGGTGTTAATGAAGGTCGAAAAGATCATGGTTTTGGGTAGTGGATAATCTAAGATGGTGGTGAACAGCTGTCTTGAAGACCAGAAGGGAAGAGAGTGAAGAAAATGTAGAAGTTGGCTCTCCATACACCCATCCATCCATCCATCCTCTGTACAGAGGATCTGTGCTGCCAAATCAGTTTCCTGGGCAATTGGGCACAATGCAGGACAGGTCACCAATCCAACACAGGAAACTCGAATAGCTCAATCATCCAAGCAAGCTGGAACGCATTTTCCACGACCTCAGAAGGATGACTGGCTGAGTCAACCCCACCTGGTAATAATTTAACAGCCAAGCAGGATTTGAACTCAGGACCCGAGAATCCCAAACCCACCACCCTCACCATAAAGCCAACACCAGGCTATATAGGGTAACATTAAATCATTGACACAAAATGTATGGTAACTTTAAATCATTGACACTTAATGTATGGTAATGTTAAATCATTTACACAAAAAGTATGGTAACTTTAAGTAATTTATACTAAATGAAGGTCAGGTTAGATCAGGTCAGGAATGGGAGCATGCCCCAGAGCAGTGTGTCATTCCATCCAAAAGGTGACATAAATGCAGGTAACATCAAATCATTTATTATATATATATATATATATATATATATATATATATATATATATATATATATATATATATATATATATATATATATACATCTTCTTCTTCTTCTTTCGGCTGCTCCCGTTAGGGGTCGCCACAGCGGATCATCCGTATGATCCGCATGGTGATTTGGCACGTTTTACGCCGGATGCCCTTCCTGACGCAACCCTGGTCGCCTCTTACGACACAGGGATATCGTACACCTATTTTTAACCGGGGTATACACCGGCCCAGTACACTGGTACTCATTTCGCCGACCTCGGAAGGATGACAGGCTGAGTCAACCCCCTGGTGTATTAATTCAGTGGCCCAACGGGGCTTGAACTCAGGACCTTTTGGATCCCAAGCCGCTGCCCTAACCACTGCGCCAACACCAGGCATATATATATATATATATATATATATATATATATATATATATATATATATATATATATATATATATATATATATATATATATATATATATATATATATATATATATATGGGCAGCGGGTTGGGAGCCCAAAGGACCTGAGTTCAAGCCCCGTTGGGCCACTGAATTAATACACCAGGGGGTTGACTCAGCCTCTCATCCGTCCGAGGTCGGCAAAATGAGTACCAGTATACTGGGCCCGGTGTATACCCTGGTTAAAATTGGTGTACCATATCCCTGTGTCTTAAGAGGCGACCAGGGTTGCGTCAGGAAGGGCATCCGGCGTAAAACATGTGCCAAATCACTATGCGGATCATACGGATCATCCGCTGTGGCGACCCCTAACGGGAACAGCCGAAAGAAGAAGATATATATATATATATATATATATATATATATATATATATATATATATATATATATATATATATATATATATATATGACAACATGAAATTCTTCACACTAAATGCATGGTGACTTTAAATCATACACACGAAATGTAGTGTAACATTAAATCATTTCAACGAAATGTAAGGTATTTATTGTTAAATCATTTACACAAAATGTCGGGAAACTTGAAATTATTTACACTGCATATATGGTAACTTTAAATAGCCTGGTGTTGGCGCAGTGGTTAGGGCAACGGCTTGGGATCCAAAAGGTCCTGAGTTCAAGCCCCCGTTGGGCCACTGAATCAATACACCAGGGGGTTGACTCAGCCTGTCATCCTTCCGAGGTCAGCGAAATGAGTACAAGTATACTGGGCCGGTGTATACCCCGGTTAAAATAGGTGTACCATATCCCTGTGTCGTAAGAGGCGACCAGGGTTGTGTCAGGAAGGGCATCCGGAGTAAAACATGTGCCAAATCACTATGCGGATCATACGGATGATCCGCTGTGGCAACCCCTAACGGGAGCAGCCGAAAGAAGAAGAAGAAGATAGGGTTACTTTAAATCATTTATTCCTAAATATAGGGTAATATTAAATCATTTACATTAAATGTAGGGTAACATGAAATCATTTACACGAAATGTAGGGTAACATGAAATCATCTATCCATCTTCTATTTATATATTACTAAAACTCTCATCTTGTATGTACTGTATGTATAGATGTATGTATGTATGTATGTTCCTGAAATACAGCCAAAACGGGACACGTTAGCGCAAAATATTTTATGGCCAGCTTACTCACCATTCGCCTGTGGTGTGCAGTATCAAGTTTCGTTCAAATCAGGCAACAACAAAAAATTATTAAAAAAAATCAATTCCCGATTCAGTCAAGTACTCTTCGGGAGAATTTGATCAATGCAAACAACCTCAGCAGTATAGTTCGCTGGAGCTATCTGTTATTTTTCTTGAAATGATTTATTTTAAAATCTCAAACATTTAGTATACATAAAGAACGATTTATTTTTCAGCATAAAATAAACATCACCATTTTGATATAATACTTCCCTGTTCATTAATAAATAAAATTGTGTTTAGAAGATTATGCACAATAATTTTTTGGACTTTCTTTTCTCCGTTTTTTTTTTCACATTGACGCGCAATATTAAGTTTCGTTCAAATCGGGCAACGAAAAAAATGAGAAAAAATCAATTCCCGATTCAGTCAAGTACACTTTGGGATTATTTGATTAATGCAAACAACCTCAGTGGTATAGTTTGCTGGAGATGTCTTTGTTTTTTTTATTTGAAATTATTTTTTTTAATCAACCGCTGTCACAATCGGAACCCAACAGGTTCATGGGTCATCTAGTATATACTAAATGTAGGGTAACTTTCAATCATATGCACTAAATGTAGGGAAACATGAAATCATTTACATTAAATGAATGGTAACATTAAATACTTTACACGAAATGTATGGTAAAATTTAATCATTAACATGAAATCCATGGTAACTTTAAATCATACAAGCCCAATGTATGGTAACATGAATTCATTCACACTAAATGTAGGGTAACATGAAATCATTTACACTCAATGCATGGTAACATTAAATCATTAACACGAAATGTATGGTAATATTAAATGCTTTATACTAAATGCATGGAAACATTAAATTATATGCACTAAATGAATGGTCACATGAAATCATATTCACGAAATGTGTGGGAACATTAAATCATAAACACTAAATATATGGAAATGTAAAATCCTTCACACGAAACATGTGAAAACTTTAAATCCTTCATACTAAATGCATGGTAAATTCATATCATACACACAAAATTTGTGACAACATTAAATCCTTCACACAAAATGGATGGGAACATCAAATCATTTACATTCAATATATGGTAACTTGAAACCATCAACACAAAATGTAAGCTTACAATGAAGCTTTTCCACCAAAATGTTTGGTGATGTCAAATCATTTACAATAAATGTATGGTAACATTAAATCATGAACACGAAATGTATGGTAACTTTAAATCATATAAACCCAATGTATGGTAACATTAATTCATACACACTAAATGTAGGGTAACATAAAATCATTTACACTTAATGAATGGTAACATTAAATAATATGCACTAAATGAATGGCAACATGAAATCATATTCACGAAATGTGTGGGAACATTAAATCATAAACACGAAATATATGGTAATTTAAAATCCTTCACACGAAACATCTGGAAACATTAAATCCTTTACACTAAATGCATGGTAAATTCATATTATACACTCAAAATTTATGAGAACATTAAATCCTTCACACAAAATGGATGGGGACATCAAATCATTTACACTAAATACATGGTAACTTTAAATCAAAAACACAAAATATAGGCTTACAATAAAGCATTTCCACCAAATGTTTGGTAATGTCAAATCATTTTCACTAAATGTATGGTAACATTAAATAATTTACACTAAATGTATGGTAACATGAAATCATGAACACGAAACGTATGCTAACATTAAAACATTAACCCAATGTATGGTAACATGAATTCATACACACTAAATGTAGGGTAACATGAAATCATATTCACGAAATGTGTGGGAACATTAAATCAGAAACACAAAATATATGGTAATTTAAAATCCTTCACACGAAACATGTGAAAACTGTAAATCCTTCATACTAAATGCATGGTAAATTCATATCATACACACAAAATTTATGCAATATTAAATCCTTCACACAAAATGGATGGGAACATCAAATCATTTACACTAAATACATGGTAACTTTAAATCATAAACACAAAATATAGGCTTACAATAAAGCATTTCCACCAAATGTTTGGTAATGTCAAATCATTTACACTTAATGTATGCCCATCTTGTATATATATATATATATATATATATATATATATATATATATATATATATATATATATATATATACATTTGAAATTATATACACAAAATAAATGCTAACTTTAAATCATTTATACTAAATGGAGGGTAATGTTAAATCGTTTCTACGAAATGTATGGAAAACTTAATTATTATTTTTTTTGTGTACATTGTCGAGGCTTGTATGAGAGCGAACACTCAATGCACCGCAAAGGGGGGGGCGGGGGGGATGAGACGAGAGAGGTGGTAGAAGGAAGGACAAAACCGGTGAACAGACATCAGGAGGTCTGTGGAAGGGAGAGGAATGGGGCTGGGAACACGGGGTGTACAAGACGGACATTACAGGGACTTTCAGGAAGGAAAGCAGGGAATTTGAAGGAGGTGAGTTTGGGGTGGATTAACGGGTGTGGAAAAGATCAAGGATTTAGATGGAGGAAGGGAAGAGGTGGTGATGAAGAGCTGTTTTGAAGGCCTGGAGGGAAGAATGTGATTGAAGAGATTGAGGGAGTTTATTCCAAAGGCAGGGAAAAAGAGGAATGAAAGAGTGAAGGTGAGCACTGATTCGTGATTTTGGTAGTTTTACCAGAAGGTGGTTGTTGGTGGACTTTGAGCACCCTGTGCAAATATGGTGGGGACATATTGCAGACAGCGGGGGGGGGAGAGGGGGGAGGTGGAGGCTCGACTGGAGAGGAGACAGAAGAAGATAGAAAGACCACCGACCTGCCTGCGGTGAGAGAGTGAGAGGCCCAAACACTCAGCCTCATCGTGGGAGATACCAATGATCCTAAATGCCTTGGTTTCCACAGTGTGAAGCTCAGAAAAGTGAGAGGCAGGAGCACCAGCCCAGAGGAGTGAACATTACTCCGTCAGGCTGTGGCCGAAAGCTTTGCATGTGGTCAGGAGCTCAGGTGGGCCGATGAAGGACTTTGCACGATGGAGGGTTCCCAGTCGGCGACTGGCTTTGGAGGCCTGGTTGGAAGTTTGGCTTTCCCAGAAAAGATGGGTCCAGGGACAGTTTTGTGCGACTGGGTAAGGTGGGTCCAGAAATCGATGGTTTCGGACACAAGATTTAGATGCAAACACCGAGTTTAGGCATTCAGCCTATTCACATTCGGTATCAGCAGTGCGGCCATTTGAGGTAAGGGAGGGGATGGAGGGGGAACATACACCAGAAACATATTTGATTAGATGCCACCAGGATTTGGAGGAGGGAGAGAGGTTTGAGAGTTCAGACTTGAGATGAGAAAGATGTTGTTTTCTGGCTCTCCTGAGGGTAGATACACACTTGTTCTGAGCTTAATGGAAGGAACTGAGATTACCCTCAGTTGTGTTTGCGTTCCATGAGGCAAAGGCAAATTGTTTCAGGACAACTGTCTCGCCACAAGCTTCAGTGAACCATGGGCGGGAGGAAGGTTAGGACAATTGAAGACGAGAGGGGATAAATCTGTGCATGAGAGAGAGACAGCAAGTTTCAAACTCTAAATCTTTTTCACTAAATGTATGGTAACTTGAAATTGTATACACTGCAATTATCGAACCAGCACACAGGATCAAAGCAACGGCTTTAATTATTAAATAATGCCAGAAGGGAAATGACATAGAATTCCGGTAATGCCGTATCTACAAGATCTAGTGGCAACACCCACAACATACACAAATTATATATGGTAACTTTAAATCCTTTACATTAAATGTATGGTAACTTTAATTTTGTCCACAAAATATATAGTAACTTTCAATCCTTTCCACTAAATATGTGGTGGCTGTAAAATATATGCACTAAATAAGTGGTAACTTTAATATAAATCCTTGACGCTAAATGTATGGTAACTTAAAATCCTTTACACTAAATATATGGTAACTTGAAATCATATCCGCATTGGTTCCCCAGTCAGGAGAAAAGAAGAACGAATGAGTGGAGGTGAGCAGTGATCCTGGATTTAGGGAGTTCAACAAGAAAGGGGTTGAGGTTGGACAGTATGAGTACTGCAGAAACCTGAGGGGACAAAGCATGGATATAGCAGAGGATGCAAGACCAGGAAGGAGGAAGATAGAAGACAGAGATGCCACCGACCTGGCTGCAATGATGCATTGATAGGCCCATAGTCGCAGCTTCATCACGGGAGATTCCAATAATCTTGAATGCCTTGGTTTCCATGTCATCAAGCTGAGCAAGATGTGATGCAGGTGTGCCAGCCCAGAAGAGAGTCTAGCAGGACTCAATCCAGCTGCGGATGAAGGCCTTGGAGGTAGAGAGGATGTCACCATATATTTAGTATTTATAATTTAAGGTTATCTCCCTCTGGTTACTCCCTCCTCCAGTATGATTGACCTGAGTCTCGTCCTGGTGGCAGAGTTGCTCGCTTCATCAAAAACTCCATTACTCACTCTCCATGCACCATCATCACTCCCCCACACCCCCAGGAGTACCTCTGGCTACGGCTTCCCTCCACTCCCACCTCATGTTTATATGTGTGTGGTACCGTCCACCAAACAGTGATGACTCCATTTACACCTCACTCGCCGAAAACATGGACCAACCGCTATATTCTCATCCAAACTCTCTCTTCCTCATATGTGGTGACTTCAACTGTCATCATGCCAGTTGGCTGGGTGTGGTTACCTCCCACAAAAGCTATGGCACTTCAGCAAAAGACTTCTGTGAATCATTGGGATTGACTCAATCTGTTAACTTCCCTACCCGGATCTCAACCATCGGTACTCCATCTCTTCTGGACCTAATTTTGATCAATTTCCCTGAAAATATCTGCTGTTCTTCCTCTGCTCCAATCAGTTGATTTGACCACATGCTTGACAGAATAGACATCTCTCTGGCTGTCTGTGGAGAACCACCTCAGTGCCATGGAGTCTGGTATTTCACTCAGGCCGACTGGCAAGGACTTCAAGCCGCCATAAAACTTTCAGGCTGGTCTCACATCTCGACATTCTCCAACGTGAACTCATCCTGGGAATTCTTTCAAATATATTTGCTCTCTCTCATTACATGCACAGATTTATCCCCTCTTGGCTTTAGTTGTAATACCCTTCCTCCCACCCATGGTACACTGAAGTTTGTGGTGAGGCAGTTGTCCTGAAACAACTTGCCTTTACCTCATGGAAGGCAAATCCAACTGATGGCAATTTCAGTTCCTTCTACAAAGTTTGGAATAAGTTTGTGTCTACCCTGAGGAGAGCAAAGAAACAACATCTTTCAAACCTCAAGTCTGAACTCTCAAACCTGTCTCCCTCCTCAAAATCCTGGTGGCATCTGGTTAAGTCTGTTTCTGGTGTGGGTTCCTTCTCCATCTCCTCCATTACCTCAAATGGCCACACAGCTGCCACTGCACATGAAAAGGCTGAATGCCGAAACTCCGTGTTGGCTTCTAAATCTTGTGTCACAAACCGATCGCTTTCTGCACCCACCTGAGCCAGTCACACCCAGCTCTTAGTGGACTCTGTGTCCTTTTCTTCCAACGACCCAACGACAAGGAGGAGATTTTGCTGTCAAACCTCAACTCTGATTCTGCAACCGGTCCAGACGGAATCAGCCCACATGTCCTAAAAACCTGCTCTGATGCTCTTCCTCACCCTCCCTCTGTTCTATTCGCCCTCTCATTCACACAACGTCATCTGTCATCTGCTTGGAAATCAGCAAACATTACTGCTCTGGAATGCACAGATTTATCCATAATTATTAGAGATTCCCACTTTTTTAATATGAAGTTTTCAGTTACAAGAAAGACACCTAGGTAAAGAATTCCATCCCTTTCCCATTTAAGTTGCTCGGGAAGAGTCGGAGGAATGGCGCCGTTCTGTGGACCAAGATGGAGAGCTCTGCTTTTTCCCCAGTTCACTTTTGTGGAACTTGCCAAACCTAATTCATGAATGCAACGGACCAAGGCTGAGACGTCCTCATTCGAGCGAACAATTGCACAAAGATCATCTGCATAAGCAATCACTTTGAAAGGGTTCGCCATTGGTTGGGGAAAGAAACCGATAAGACGTGCATGCAACCGAACGAGCAGAGGCTCGATTGCAAGAGAGTACAGGAGGCCAGAAAGAGGGCAACCTTGACGAATGCCTCTACTAGCCGGGAAAGGGGGACATAAAATGTTGTTAACTTTAAAGAGACTAAAAGTGTAGTCATACAGTAACTGCACATGAGAGATAAAATTTTCCCGAAAACCAAACCCCCGTAAAACAGAGAAAAGATAAAAATGATCAATAGTATCAAAGGCCTTTTCTTGATCCAAGAAGACCAACCTGACATTTCTTTGCTCAAGGGAACAAATATCAATTATGTCACGCACAATGAAGATACTGTCATGAATTGTCCTCTTCGGGACACAGTAAGACTGATCTGGATGTACGATCTCCCCGATTATGGCTTTGAGGCGGTTGGCAAGGGCCTTTCTCCGGTTGGCAAGGGCCTTTCTACGATCTCCCCGGTTGGCAAGGGAAAATATTTTGTTGTCTGCACAGAGGAATGAGATGGGACGCCAGTTGTGTGGTTGCTGAAGGTCTCCTTTTTGGGGATAAGGGTGAGGACAGCCCTCCAGCAGCTTAACGGCAGTGAGCCTGATCGTCGACCGTCGATTATAACCTCAAGTAGTTCTGGTCCTAGGAGGTCCCAAAAGGTTTTATAAAATTCCGCAGGAATTCCATCCAGGCCGGAGGCCTTACCCGAGGGTAGAGTTTGAAGAGCAGCTTGGAGTTCCTCCAAAGTTATTTCTTTGTCCAGTTGTAGAACTGCAGATTTTGACAAGGTAGGTAAGGAAGAAGTCAACACCGTTATCATTTCGTTGTCGATTTCCTGAGCATGATAAAGTTCAGTAAAGTAGTGTTTGAGTGAGGCTCTGACATCTTCTTGATTATTCTGCATTATCCTTCCTTCCTTTGTCCTTACTGAAGTTATCTGCTGACTTCTCTTTGTTTGATCTTCCAGTCCAAAAAAGAACTTAGAGGAGGTGTCCAGGTAACACAAATTCTCCATTCAGAGACGAATCAGCGCTCCTCTGGTTTGCTTTGCACAAAGTCCAGCAAGAAGAGATTTTTTCTTCGCCAGCAAGAGGTTGGTTCTTTCATCATTTGAAGCCAAGAGGTTGGTCTGCAAATATAATATTTCTTTGGCAAACAAGGATTGAAGGGCAGAGTCATATTTGGTGTGGTAGGCTCCATATTGTTGGCAGAAGGATCTTATTTGCACTTTGACGTTGTCCCACCATTTTCCACGGCAGGGAAAGGAAGGTTTGCGTTGGAGCAAGGCTCTCCAGAACACACCAAAGGCATCGACAAACAGTTGGTCATCCAAAAGGCTTGCGTTGAAGGTCCAGTAGGCAGCACCACGATTCCGAACTGGTTGGTGAATACGAAGTGCGACCATGTGATGGTCTGAGAAGCCGCTCGGAATAATGTTCATATTGCTCACAACATTTAAAAAGGTACTGTTGATGTAGAAACGGTCCAATCTTGCAAGTGATAGGTGGCCTTTTGAACACCGACTCCACGTGTATTGGCGGAGAGAAAGATTGTGGATTCTCCACACATCGACCAGGGAAAACTTGGACAAGGCTCTCAACAAAGGCGCTGCGCTTGCTGGGTGCGGCTCCTCTCCATTACGATCAATGGTGGGGTCCATCGTGCAGTTGAAATCTCCACCCAAGCAGACAAGTCCATCAAAATCAATGTGTACAAGAGACGTTTCTAAGTGTGTGTAAAAGGCGAGTCTATCCGTGCTATCGCGAGGTGCGTAGACATTCAGTACGGTGTGTTTAAAGCCATTATGTGTGAAGGTGAGTGAAATCAAATACCCTTTGATAATCTCATTAAAAACAACACTGGGACTGCAAAAGGAAGGTTGTATATAAACAGCCACCCCAGCCCTTGGGTGTTCCAGACTACTAAAAAACCATTTTCCCCTCATTGTCCTTTGCCATTCACTTGCACAAGAGGAGCCGCATCTTGTTTCTTGCAAAAGCAAAACATCAATGTGATTGGTCTCAACAAACTGTTTAACTTCCGCTTTACGGATGGAGGAGCGTCCCCCATTAATATTTAAACTCGCTATAGAGAAGGCCAGAGGCTAACATAGAGTTTGGGTGTGTCAAAAACCTCAGTCTGTCTGTGTCTGCAGCTCATTCTTTGCTTTGAGGATGCATTTCCGGAGTCGATACACTTGTGATTCCGTCACGCCAAGCTGTCCGGCTTTGAGGAGCAAAAGCACTGGTAACACTCTCTGAATCTTGGGAAACTGGATCATTCCATGCTTCAGCACTGCCACAAGAAGCAAGTGATGAGGCCCTGTCCGAATGATAATCCGAGTACCGATCGGTGTCCATTACATTAACGTTATGCTCCAAAGATGGAGCTGATGGTTTAACAAGGGAAGCCTCACATTCCGCTTCCAAAGGGGGGGAAGGAGTCCGAGGAGTCAGGAAAGGAAGAGTGGAGGGAGGAGGATAAGTGGGGGGAGGAGGAGTGGGGGGAGGTGGAGTGGGAGGAGGAAGAGGATTAGAAGTGGGAGGGAGAGTAGGAGAAGGAGTGGGAGGGTGAAGAGGACGGGAAGGAGGAAGTATACTAATGGAAGGAACGTTATATTCCGCTTGAGATGAACCTGGTGTTTCACTAGTTGAAGCTTTACACCCTGATTCAACCAGGTTTGGAGTTATTAGTGACTTAGAAATGGTACACACTTCACTGTTGGTCTTTACAGGGAGGGGGATTACAGTGGATTCGGTGTTAATATCCAAAGTGCCTGTGACTATGGGAGTGGTCACGTGTGCTCCCTGCTGCACAAAACCAATTTCCTGCTCATGTTCACCAACACCACTGACAAAAAAAGTCATCATCCTCTGGAGCAATTACATCAAATCGATTTTTTGTTTGAAAAAGAGCATCTATTGTTGCTTCGAAACACGAGTCGTTGTTCGCGGCAGCCGGCGCCATCTTTTTTGCACAGCTCGCCGTCACATCTTGACTATTGTTATCATTTAGATGCTTCAATTTATGTTTCCTTTTTGAAGGAACAACGGTGAAGCTTTCGTCATCTTCCAGGGGAGGATTTACCTCCACTCTCGGCGGCCCAGGCAGATTGTTCGAGTTTGAAGCGTCACCAGCGTGCCCAACTCTAGATATACCACTATTCGTCTCAATGGGTTCAACCACACCAGCTATGCCACTCAATATATTCTAAGGGCAATCATTTTTTAAATGACCCGATTCACCACAGATAAAACAAGTTGTGGTCTCCGTTGCAATATAAATCTGGTAGTTGCGGTTTATATTTTTTAAAGTCATGACTGCATTGAGTGTTGTCTTTTAGAATGATATAGCAATGACGTCGGAACGACATGATGTGGTGAACTAAAGCATCAGAGCGCAGACAAAGTGGAATCATGGAGATTCGTGACACAACTGTGCCAAAAACGCTTAATGCAGCTACAATCTCCTCACTCGAGAAGAAGGGCGGGATGTTGGACAGTGTTAATTTTACCGCCATCGTATCGAGATAACTAACGTTAACGAAGACGTCTGGCGGTACGGATAGACCGGTTTCGACCGCCTGAGCCACGTGTCGCTCCTCCGACAAGAAAACCACGACACGTTGGCTCATTTTCGAAGCAGCGAGAACATTCTCGATTCCTACGAGCTCTCCCAGAGCCATCACCACGTTCTCAACACTAACTCCATCAGGTGGAGTAATTGTCACTCCATTCTTCCGAGTGAGTGACTCGTGCACACTATTGTGCAAACGTCCGTTTGCCATAGCTTAAAGCAAAAGAAGAGAAGTTAAAGTTTAACAAAGGAAAACCGTCACAAGCAACCAGCAAGTGGGGTCAAATGAAGTATAAGGGAAAAGAAGAGTGTCAGGAAGAAGCTAAACCACCGATAAACGGCAGGCCGAAAACACAAGGCAGATGAAAGAGTAGGCCCGGAAACCGAAGGTTTCAAGGAAAACCCACAAAGCACCTACCGTGCGTGCTCTCCCTCTCTTTCTCGTCTCAGCAGGAAGGGAAACGGGAAAAAACTCCACAAACACGTATGGGGACACAGAGGGAACCGAAATGGGGACAGGAACAACACAGTACTCACAGCTGCACACACGGAGCCGCCATGACGCCACACCCACGGCAACGGCAATGACCAGCAGGGAACGGGGGCGGGGGTTCTAAATGGTCCTTTCGAAGAGACATCTTGAGAGTGTGAGATTTGTCTGGATTGAAAGACATGTTCCACGTGTTGGACCAGTTTGTGATTTCAGCCAGATCTGCAGTGAGTGAAGAAGCTGCTGCTTGCTGTTCTGAGGGATGAGCGACAGTACGGCAGAGCATGGAGTCATCAGCAAAGAGATATAGAGGATTTTCCAGAGAGTCGGAGAGATCACTGATGAAAACCAGAAAAAGAACAGGGCCCAGAACGCTACCTTGAGGAACTCCAGCCTGCACAGGTAGAGGGGATGAAAGAACTCCATTTAGGGCCACACGTTGACTGCGACAGGAGAGGAAGTCTGTGAGCCATGAGTGGAGATGTCCTTGGATACCATGGGAAGATAGTTTGGTGAGCAGGGCAGGGTGCCAGACTGTGTGAAAAGCTCGTGATATGTCCAGGGATACGGCTCGGATTTCCTGTCTGGCATTGAGGACCAGTCTGGCATGGGAGAGCAGAAGCAGCATATCGAGGGTAGAGTGACCTTGTCTGAAACCAAAGGAGGGTTGTTGAAAGAGTGTGGTGGATTGCAGAATTGCAAGGGGAGGGGCCGAATGAGGAGGAGAAAAGGCTCTGTGGTGCTGGGGGAGAGAGGGGACGAGAGAGGGGGAAGAAGGCAGTTGAGGAGGTGGAGTGAAGAGATGGAGGTGAGTGGGCAGTGGAAGGAGGCAGCTTTGTGGATGAGAGGGGGGCACAACTTTGAGAAGGATGAGTGAGGGGATGAAAGGTGGGAGAAAGGTGAGGGGGGAACTTTTGAGAGAGGTGAGAGGGAGGCTTGGAGGGAGAAGAGTGGGATGGTTGCTTTGAGACTGAGGGGTGAGAGGGGTGAGTTGGCACTGAAGTTGGAAAAAAAAAAGAATGGTTGATAGAAAGCGAACATTCATAGCAAACTGGAGTTTTTTTTAAGTTTTAGGTCAGAGATGTGATTAAATACATTTCTTGATGGATGCAATAAAGGTGACTTCAGAGAATGGAGAGAAGAAACGCTGTAACAGTTGGATTTTTTAGGCAAGGTATGAAGGAGAGGTCGAATTGAGAGCTGTCTGTTTAAATAGCAGAAGTGTAGTGCATTATGATACAGTAAAGCGTACCGCACTTTTGAAAGAGGAAGATGAAGCATTTTAAGAGATCGTTTTTGTTATTATTATGAATGTTTGAGAGAGTTTTCATCAGATTAGGTCATGGAAGTGTTGTAGAAAACAATCGAGAAAGAAGAAGAAGAAGAGGTGATGAAGTAGAAGAAGAAGAAGAATCAGCAGAAAAGAATCAGCAGAATTGAAAAGAATCAATAAAAATCAGCATTTTTTATATTTTTTATTTAGGATAAGAAATAGAGTGATTAGTTGGGAGGGATGTGGGACGTTCGGAAAGTGGGGAAGATAGAAATTGAAGGTAATGGGGAGATAAAACAAAACACGATCGTACACCGAGGGGAACCGGTTGGCCTCAAACCTCAAGGATAGGCCTCAAGCACCGGGTAAGACAACGTCGACAAAATCTCACAAAATAGCACGATTTTTGAAACAAAACCGAATCAGGAACAGACAGTAACATGTGGGTGAGTAAAATAAACAGTTAAAACGGACATATAACGACCGGAAACTTTGAGATCGTCAGCAGAGAGCCCCGAAGGAGACCTGTTGATGCGCCAAACCCAGAACCAGAAGTAAGGAAATCCTCATGTGAGGATTTCCTAAGAGGTGTTTATGTAACAGCCCCCATGGAAATCGTTCACTAAGCAATGGCAATGCACCTCAAGGGGAATCTTTCTTTAAGGATGAGGGAATTTTACTCTACCAGGCCTAAACACTTCATGCCTCCCTCCAGTAACCATAAAAAGAGCTCTTTCCAGGTGGTTCTCAAGTTCGTCCGACAGGTATTACGTTTCCCAACCTGGATGTTGCCTGTGAGAGGCACTTCCTGCTCGTTTTTGTGAGTGAAGCCGGCAGGAGGGTTTGTGGGAAAAGTGGCTGTGATTTATTTATTTATTTATGTCAAAAAGGAAGTCCACATTGTGCAGACAAATGTGTAAGACAATTCTCTGCATATTTTAAGCTGGAAAACATGATGCATTATATTCTAATCCCAGGACATTTTGCTCACGTCATTGGGGAACCGTTAAAGTGATGCACTATGTCGATGGTGACGTCGCTTCGCAAGGAACCTTGGACCCAGAGGACACCAAAATGTAAGACTGTTGATTGTAGTGAAAAAAAGAGACCACAGAAGTTCTACCAGGAAATGCAAATCATATGACGTCAGATAATTTTCTTCACTATTCCAGTTGTAGAACCTTCCCATTTAAAGATGACCAAATGCAGTGGGTGAGCTCACTAACTCATTTAAAACTCAGATATGTTGGACATCAATTGTGACTTGTCCGTCCCTGATCATGATCAGGTCATACTTTAACCGAGAGAGAAGAAAAAGTAACTTTCCCAAATGTTTCCCAACAGATGTGCTTCCTTGTGGCCTGTGCTTTCATCAGCACTCCATTTCAAGATAATCTGTTCAATCCTCTCTCATACATTTGGTGTTTCTCACATTATAAAACAACTGAAGCATGAAGACCAATTTCATAGGTAGGTTCTGCCAGATGTCAGAGACAATAGCTACATTGAAAGGGAGACGGTCCAGGCGGTTCTCCTGTTGCTATTGACTCCACCGAAGCTCTGTCACCCACCCCTACCACCATTTTTCCAACCATCTCTCCTCCCAGCTCACTCCAACCCTTGCTCGACGAAAGCATGGCCAGCAAGCTCAATTCTAGCCCTGCTCCAGCACAATAATAAGAAGTGTGAAAACTAAGCAATGGTAGACCGAGTTGTGAACTGCATATCGAAACAGGGTTTTTGCATCCAGGAACAAGCAGGCCAAAGTACCCCGAGAAAATCAGATGACGTATGTGTGAATAACACTGCCCAGGATACACTCATGGCCACTGAAGGAAAACAATTTGTGGAGAAAACTGGGCCACCAGGGCTGCAAGTGGGTGAGGAGAAGAGGCTGAGTTGCTACCCTGGAATTAAAACATCAAGTTGGAGCGAAACGTCCTGGGCAGCTTTGTGATTGTGCTAAGGCTGATGGATACCCGTTTTGAATATAGTGATTGATATGGATACCAGTGTTATCTACTCCTGCCTGGTAACCACACCCACCTGACTCTTCATCACACGGCACATCCATCAATACACCTGCTGATATGAGAGCCGAGTAACCTGGTTCCGAAGGCATTCATCTCATGTGGTTCTGGCATTCTGATGCACCGACACTGACTTGATACATGAAAACGAGATCACGTGGAGGTGTGGCAGGGTGTGACGTGACCGAACTCGACTGCCGACGTCATAAGCAGTTTCTGACCCATAAAAGCCACTCATCACACACACTCGACATGGTGATGTCATCAGCTGCGAATGGATGGGGGAGAACGGATTGACAGCGCATTTTGAGCCCAGGATTGGCAGAACAGCCGTCTCAACGTATGAGACAGCACTGACTGTTGTATCAGTTTTGTTTACAACTATTTACCTCTTGCACATCCTCTCTCATTGATCCACCTCTTTCAATAATAAAGTTTACACACCCAACCAGCTACATATGTCTTATACACACAACCAACTATATATGTATTACACACACAACCAGCAATAAAGGTATTATACACACAACCAGTAATAAAGGTATTATACACACAACCAGCCATATATGTATTATACACACAACAAGCTATATATGTATTATATACACAACCAACTATATATATATGTATTATACACACAACAAGCTATATATGTATTATATACACAACCAACTATATATGCATTATACACACAACCAACTATATATGTTTTATACACACAACAAGCAACATATGTTTTATACACACAACCTGCCATATATGCATTACACACACAACCAACTATATATGTATTAGACACACAACCAACTATATATGTATTAGACACACAACCAGCCATATATGTATGATACACACAAGCAGCTAAATATGTTTTATACACACAACCAGCCATATATGTATATTACACATACCAACTATATCTGTATTATACACACAACCAGCGATATATGTATTACACACACAACCAACTATATATGTATTATACACACAACCAACTATGTATGTATTATACACATAACCAACTAAATTTGTATTATACACAACCAATGATAGATGTATTAAGCCTGGTGTTGGCTTAGTGGTTAGGGTGGTGGCTTGGGATCCCAGGGTCCTGACTTCAAGCCCCGTTGGGCCACTGAATTAATACACCAGGGGGTTGACTCAGCCTGTCATCCTTCCGAGGTCGGCGAAATGAGCACCAGTGTACTTGTCCCGGTGTATGCCCTGGTAAGAATAGGTGTACCATATCCCTGTGTGTCGGAAGAGGCGACCAGGGTTGGCGTCAGGAAGGGCATCCGGCCATAAAACATTTCCTCAAGAAAAAGCCCAACCCCTGCACAGCAGGGAAAAATGGCTGTAAAAACGGTCATATATATATATATATATATATATATATATATATATATATATATATATATATATATATATATATATATATATATATATATATATATATATATATATAAAATGATAGATGTATTACACACACAACCAACTATAAATGTATTCTTCACACAACCAGCTTTATATGTATTAGACACACAACCAACTATATATGTATTATACCCACAACCAGCGATTTATGTATTATACACACAACCAGCCATATATGTATTACACACACACAACCAACTATATATGTATTATACACACAACCAGCAATATATGTAATATACACACAACCAGCTATATATGTATTATACGTAAAACCAGCTATGTATGTATTATACGTACAACCAGCCATATATGTATTATACAGACACAACCAGCCATATATGTATTACACACACACAACCAGCCATATATGTATTATACACACAACCAGCCATATATGTATTATACACACACAACCAGCCATATATGTATTAAACACACACAACCAGCCATATATGCATTACACACACACAACCAGCCATATATGTATGATACACACAAGCAGCCATATATGTATTGTACTCACAACCAGCAACATATGTATTATACACACAACCAGCCATATATGTATTATACACACACAACCAGCCATATATGTATTACACAGACAACCAGCCATATATGTATCACACACACACACAACCAGCCATATATGTATGTTACACACACAACCAGCCATATATGTATGATACACACACAACCAGCCATATATGTATGATACACACACAACCAGCCATATATGTATTATACACACACAACCAGCCATATATCTATTGTACACACACAACCAGCCATATATGTATTGTACACACACAACCAGCCATATATGTATTGTACACACACAACCAGCCATATATGTATGATACACACACAACCAGTCATATATGTATTACACACACACACACACACACACAACCAGCCATATATGTATTATACACACAACCAGCCATATATGTATTATACACACAACCAGCCATATATGTATGATACACACACAACCAGTCATATATGTATTACACACACAACCAGCAACATATGTATTATACACACACAACCAGCCATACATGTATTACACACAAACAACCAGCCACATATGTATTATACACACAACCAGCAACATATGTATTATACACACAACCAGCCATATATGAATAACACACACACAACCAGCCATATATGTATTATACACACAACCAGCAATAAAGGTATTATACACCCAACCAGCTATATATGTATTATACACACAACCAGCCATATATGTATTATACACACAACCAGCCATATTTGTCTTATATACACAACCAACAACATATATATTACACACACAACCAGCAATAAAGGTATTATACACACAACCAGCCATATATGTCTTATACACACAACCAGCTGTATGTGTATTATACATACAATCAACTGCATATGTCTTATACACACAACCAGCTGTATGTGTATTATACATAAAATCAACTGCATCTGTATTATGCACACAACCAGCCATATATGTATTATACACACAACCAGCCTTATATGTATTATACACACAACCAGCCTTATATGTATTATACACACAACCAGCCTTATATGTATTATACACACAACCAGCCTTATATGTATTATACACACAACCAGCCTTATATGTATTATACACACAACCAGCCATATATGTATCATACACACAAACAGCCGTATATGTATTATACACACAATCAACCGTATATGTATGATCCATACAACCCAGCCATATATTTATCATACACACAATCAGTCATATATGTATTTCTATCTTCCCAAAACCAGCCATATATGTATTATAATATACACACAATCCACCATTTGTAAAGCTCCAGTCAAATCAAAGCCTCATTCCACTCTTGCAACCTCAGCTGGTCACAGCTTGTTGAACTCTCAGCTTTGGATGTTTATTCATTAAGTTTGTTATTCTTTATCTCCTTGAACATTTTCCATTTTAATTTCGGTGAAATGCGAGGAGGTCTTCAATTTATCTTATCTTTTCTATTTTCCAAGGCATGCTTTGTCACTTTCTCTTTCAGCCCTCTTTCATTTTGCATTTTTCTTTTTCTGTTTCAATCCCTCCGAACAAAAAAAATCCTTTTATTCGCAAAGACTGTTGGAAGATCAACAATAGTTGGGCCTGTGAGCAATGTACTAAGAGTGTGCTGGAGTTGAACAATCTTACATGTTCGTACCTTTAGTACCTTTATTGTGCTTCAATTTGTTTGTCCTTTCTATAATGTACATATCCTTTGAGCAGTTCAGTAGATTTCATTTGAGTCAAAACAGTGGAGAAAACTATAGTTCATGGAACACATGAACCTGCACAGTCTTGAGAAACAAGGACATGGGCAGGGTCTACAAGCAGCAGAGTTGATTGGTCGAGATGACATAAAATCCCGTAATATTTTGTCCAAGTTCTGCTAAACGGAAGGGTTTTGAAAGTGCCAAGAAAGCGATTTGTGTGTACGGTGTTTAAGTATATAATTCAATGGAAATAAAATCAAGATTTTAAAGGTTGCAGAAAAAAAAATTCTGGTTTTACTGCCACTGACACAGCATCTTTTACATCACCTTATTTGATGCATTACATTGATTAATTCTTTATTTGTGTCTGTTGTTTGTGTCCTTTATAACGTCATTTAAAACAGTTCATTTCCTATATTTGTACAGGTTCGAAATATTGCTAAAGTACAGGTTTGTTTTCCGACTCGTGTTCTGATTTGCGCGCGCACGGCATAAACATCAGGTGAACACAGCGGTGCCAGACAGAGACAGAGATGGTTTAATAAGCTCGAGAAATTGTGAGTAAATGATTGAGCAGGTACATGTGACTTGTAGGTGGATACAAGGGGTTAGGTTTAATGGTGAATGAGAGGAAGTGGAATACTGGACATTGTTGAGGCTAGTCCTGGTGGTATGCATCTGCAAACAATTCGAACAACAGGTGTTATCCACTGAATGGTCGACAAAGGTGTGCGAGCCACCTTGTGAAAGAAAGTAAAGCTGGTGCTTCGGCCGTCAACCCTTCATCTGAGCAACAGATCGAAACGTTTACCTCTCTTGCCTTCCCTCAGCCCTCTGTTCCTCCAACAAAGGGCTAATGCCTGAAACGTTAGCTTCACCAAGTTTCCCACGGCGGTTAGCAGAACCTTTGTTGATGAAACCTTTCGTTAATAATGAATGAATTATTTCCTGTTGGGCCTGGGGAAGCAAACACTGGAAGGAGCTGCTGGGCCAAGACCATATGAAAGTAGGTTGGAAATTCAGAAACTGCCTCATTGTACACAGTAGGACATCATCAGGCTTAGATGTGCCAGGATACAGGTGGGCACCTCGGGTCATGAGGTCCAAGCAAAGAGCCGAATATCCTTTGGAATTGCGTTCAAAAGTCTTGAGTTGTGTAGAGAGTTCTGAGGGACTCAACAAATATTTGTCCAAGTCAGAAACTTCAGAGACGGTCTTTCTCTGGAGACCAGATTGGACATAGGGTCTCTTCGAATCAAACTATGACTGATGTTCAAAGCAAAATGTTAAAGACTGTAATCATTAGAGGAAGTACATTCATTTGCTATGCAGCTGGTGGCTGCTGGTTGCGTCATTGCAAGGAGCACGGGTGGTCCGCTGATGCAGTGCCCCCTGAAGGTGGGAGCGGAAATTGGTAATTTGCTCAAAATGCCGGCGATAAGTTGTCCACTCTTCACGAAGATAACCGTGGGATCTTTAACATCACCAATGAATGATAGGAGACAGGACACCCGGCTTAACATCCATCCGAGAGACGGCACACCCACGGATGAATCACTCTGCCTGTGAAACACTGGGATGACAGTTTGTATCTGGGTCAGGATTCGAACCCAAGCTGGACAGCTTAGAGGTGAGTGTGTCCATCCAACAAATATCTCCATTTCCAGGACAAGCATGGAGACCATAAACCTAGCCGAGCTGAGCCAAATGCAGGATGACGACATCCCACGAATCATGTTGAGGGGTGTTTGAAAGTGTTTGATCACTCGATCAGGTGGAGAAAGTAAACAGGTGTTTAACCACCCAACCAAACAGCCACGTCATTATAATAAGCTCAAATGTTTAAAAGGCAAAGGTGCGTGCGTGTGTGTGTATATATATATATATATATATATATATATATATATATATATATATATATATATATATATATATATATATATATATATATATATATATATATATATATATATACATATGTACACATAAATATAAAGAAGACTGAGGCGTTTTGGATGACACATTTTGATAGAAGGCACTTCCAACCGAAAGTAAAAACTAGATCGACTCCGCTAATTTGAGCCAAACAGCGAGAGCAGACCCGGTCTCGGGCAACGTTTCGCCAGCTTCGCAGCGGACTTCATCAGGCACAAGAGACCCCAAGCCTCAACACATTTCCGGTTTCTATTTCGACACGACATCTCATTTCCGGTCACGTGCTGGTGCTTGAGGTCAAATGGAGGAATGCTTTTTTATTTCGTTTCGCAAAAGCAAAAACAAACGTCAAATTACATCATCGAAGGGGTGCTCTGCTTTTTTGTTTGTTTTTAGTTACACGTGATCTGGTGTGTGTGTGTGTGTGTGTGTGTGTGTGTGTGTGTGTGTGTGTGTGTGTGTGTGTGTGTGTGTGTGTGTGTGTGTGTGTGTGTGTGTGTGTGTGTGTGTGTGTGTGTGTGTGTGTGTGTGTGTGTGTGTGTGTGTGTGTGTGTGTGCGCACTTGTTGTTTTTGCGTTTCCGCGGCACGAACACGGCTGCTTTCATGTCCATGTTGGGCATGATGAGGTGTTGGTTGTGCGAGTGTTGGGTTCTCGTTGGGTGTTGTGCACATGTGGATGTGGTGTTTGGGATTGGGTGTTTGTTGCTCACCTTATCCAGCCGTTTGCACCATCCAGTTTTCACCATTTGCATGAGAGGTGTGTATTGTGTGGGTATGTCCACCGTCTCCCCAGTTGGACCACCCTCCCGGCTCTTCACGTGCCATGCTTCCAATATCAACCTGTGTCATTTGTTCGATGTAGTGTTTCAGACACGGGTCCCATCGAAGTCAAATTTGTGGACAGATTGTTGGTAATGACGTGCTCTGGCTGACTGTGTCACCTGACCAAGCCTAATCACTCTATCCTGTTCATCTAGCCATTCTTTTAAATTTCTTTCCGTTTTCACCAAATGTATAATTGGTCACAGTCTTTGCATGATGAATGGTAAATACTCCAGATTTATCACCAGTTCGGATTGGATCCATTAGTTTTGAAATGATATTACAGATGGTGTGTCGAGGCTTGTAGGCTACGCCAATCCGTGAGCCACGTACAATCCTGCCAATCCTTTCACAAAGGCCTGGGTAGTATGACAAGTACACAATGCACAAGTGTCTAACTTCTTCCATTGTGTCTGTTTTGGTTCTTCCAAGGAGGGGAGTATCCCCTTTTTGTACCAATTTTTGAGAAGGACTTGTCTAATTTATCTGATTTATTTAATTGCCTCGGCTTTGGAAGATGACGCCATCCATGCCCGAGATCCCAAGGTCCATGCTCCACTGCGTTTGTGGGAGATTGGGTTCAGGTCAGGTCAGGTATGGGAGCATGCGCCAGAGCAGCGTGTCTCTGCGTCCACTTTCCGCCAGTACTCCAGGGGCCTCCGTCTGGCCATCCCCCAGGGGCAGATGCCTGACCCATCCCCATCTCCTTGAGATGCTGATCAACCTGCTGCAACCAGGAGGCACGTGAGCAGCCCATTGTCCTCCACTCACGAGGCTCCCTCGCTGAAAGAATCTGGTGAGCAGGCTCAGCATCAGGAAAACGAGCCACATGTCCATACAGCCACAGCTGATTCTCACGGACAATACAGAAAACAGATCTCATTTGAGTCTCTCTCGACAACCGCTTGTTGGATACAAAGTCCGACCAGCGATAGGCGAGGATTCTCCGAAAAGACCTGCTACCAAAGGAATTAAATCTCCGTCTCAGATCCCTGGTCAGAGTCCAAGTCTCGCATCCATAGAGCAAGACTGGAAGCACTGAATACTTGGACTTTCATCCTCCTGCACAGATACCTTCAGCACCGCACCCCAAGATGCAGTGAATCTATAACTCCCCAGGCCTGACGCAGACATCCATTGACCTCTGGATCACAGCCAGCAGAGACATGAATATCACTGCCAAGGTAAGTGAATCCCTCTGTGACCTCAACATCCTCACCACAAACCGGTACAGATAAGATAGCAGCATCCAATATGTCATTGAAAGCCTGGATATTAGTTTGACTGAGGAAACCCGTAATACCAGCAGCTCCGACTCCTCTGCAGGAGTTATAATGCAGTAATCTGCTGGTGTGGGTAGGTTTCCTGAAAACCGGTCTTTAGGGAGCCATCAGGGTTACAGTGAACCTCCACATCGAAAAAAGCCAATTTGCTTTCATTTTCAATTTCGATTGTGAAGTTAATGCTGGAGAATACCCGACCAAGTTGTCCCAGTGGGTGGCCTGCCATGTTTGTATGCACAATGACGAAGGTGTCATCCACATACCTGTTCCAGTACCATGGGAGTCAATTCTCATGAGACTCAAATATCCTTTATTCGAGTCCCACCATCGCCAAATTAGCCACAACAGCAGAGACCATCCATCCATTAGGACCATTCTTTGCAGAACGTTGGTGCTGCCGAAGTAGTCTCATTGGTTATTGGGCTCTATCCTGGACACGTCGCCACTCTGACACAGGATACCAGCAAGCTGGTCCCCATTTTGCCGTCCTCAGAAGGATGACAGGCTGAGTCAACTCCACCTGGTATTAATGGTTGGCCTTTTGGCCTATGTTGACCTAAAATTATTTGTGGTTGAATTAATTGACGTGATATGCAAATCCTCTTCAAATTTTAAGTCGACCTGATGAAAATGTCTGGTGTTGGCTTAGAGGTAAAGGGTGGTGGGCTTGGGATCCCAGGATCCTGAGTTCAAATCTCACTTGGCTATTGAATTAATACCAGGTGGGGTTGACTCTGCCGTCATCCTTCTGAGGTCGGCAAAATGAGCACCAGCTTGCTGGTATCCTGTGTCAGTGGCGACCTGTCCAGGATTGTGTTCAATAGTAAAGGAGACTGCTTCGGCAGCACTGACGGTCTGCACAGAGTGTGGTCCTGATTGATTGGTGAAAATTGAGAATTTTAGAAATACCACCTGAGTTGTTGACCTTTTTCTCCATGTTGACCTCAAAAATAATTGGCTCATTGAATTCAATGACCTGAAATATAAGTCCTCTTCAAATTTCAAGTCAATTGGATGACAATTGAGGATTTTAGAAATCTCACCTAAGTTGTTGACCTTTGGCCTATGTTGACCTTTTGACCTCATAAACAATCGTCTTCTTCCTTTTGACAAACTCCACCATCTGGTGATGTTTCGTGAAGATCAGTTTTAAATTGTCACCTGTAGGTGACAAACATACAGACAGACAGAATAACAAAATCGACTGACCAGCATACTTGACCAGAAAAATCTTCGATTTTGCAAGTAACAAAACAAAGACGTCATGCAGAGCATGATACTTGTAAAACCCTCCCGATTCAGAGAGATGTGCACAAACATTGATCTTTACAAACAGCTGCGTGTGACGGGGTGGAAAAAAAATTGGCTCTGTCATTGAGAAAATACTTTCATGCTGCAAACGGCTTGGAAATGGGGCGTTATCATATATATATATATATATATATATATATATATATATATATATATATATATATATATATATATATATATATATATATATATATATATATACATATACATATACATATACATATACATATACATATACATATACATATACATATACATATACATATACATATACATATACATATACATATACATATACATATACATATACATATATACACATATACATATACATATACATCTTCTTCTTTCGGCTGCTCCCGCTAAGGGTCGCCACAGCGGATCATCCGTATGATCCGCATAGTGATTTGGCACATGTTTTACGCCGGATGCCCTTCCTGACGCAACCCTGGTCGCCTCTTACGACACAGGGATATGGTACACCTATTTTAACCGGGGTATACACCGGCCCAGTATACTGGTACTCATTTCGCCGACCTCGGAAGGATGACAGGCTGAATCAACCCCCTGGTGTATTAATTCAGTGGCCCAACGGGGCGTGAACTCAGGATCTTTTGGATCCCAAGCCGCTGCCCAAACCACTGCGCCAACACCAGGCTATATATATATATATATATATATATATATATATATATATATATATATATATATATATATATATATATATATATATATATATATATATTGCTTTGAAACTCATAAAGGGAAACATCTAACCTTTGTTAAGCAAAACCAACAAGATGGCCGCCAAACCATGTGACTTGTGACGCCATAATTTTTAGTATGTATGCAGACATGATGGAAGATGATAGTTGCAAATTTTCGCTTCGTTAGGTTATGTGATTCCAGAGAAAACATTATTTAATATTTTCTTGAATCCAACATGGCTGCCAAACCATGTGACCTATCAATTAGAAAATATTAAATGGCACCAGTTCACCACTTGTTTGATATGTGTACCAAATTTCATAAATATATCTTGAGGGGATTTGTAGTTCAGCTCCGGAAACGAAATGTGACGGACGGACAGACAGACGGACGGACGGAACCCATTTTTTATATCCCCCGCCAACTTCGTTGGTTGGCGGGGGATAATAACCAAATGCTTTAGAAACAGGTGCGAGGACAAAGGAAAACCTGATAAAACCTCCTTAAGATACGGGATGAAACTTTGCCACCACCTCACCTGTAACTGGCACCGCATGTCCACACACCCATGGAGAGTCCGTACAGATCCAAGTCTACCCATATGTACCACGTCCATGTGTGCTGTACACGTACCTCTGCCTAGTAGCAACTGCCGATTGTACAATTGTCCCAATCGGGACACAAACTGTATTGCTGCCGACTGTCGGACGCTCGGTAAGTGGCTATAGCACTCAAGCAAGCACTACAACGGAACGCCTGGCTTGGCAAGCGATTGCCAGTTGCCGTCAATGAAACTATGCACCCGGAAACACCCAAGCAATGTCCAAAGTGTACAAATGAACACTTCTTTGTCTTCGGAACTGCTGCTAAGTTCAATTATGGAGCTTAACTTGTGTAATTCGGCTTAGTTCAAGAGATTCTCAAGCTTATGGCATGTGCGGAAATAATTTAAAAAAAAAGTAAAGCCGCAAGTGCTGACGTCTCCGGGCATTTGTAAGCATTACAATGAATCCAGCAATTCATACGTGTCAATAATATGAGTGAGGAAAGTGAAAAAAAAACAAACATTATCGTTAAGAAATCGTTGCGGCCTGGTCCAAGTCAAGGCATGGTTGAGCAGGCCAAAAAAACATGGTCCCTTCAGACCTCAGTGAGGTTACCCAAGATACGCCTTTAGACCTCAGAGAGCGAGGTGGCCGAGGATGTGCCTGTTAAAGGATATAATTAAATAAGGCCATTAATTATCTTCAAAAGGGATGTTTTAATTAACCCAAACGCCCAATTTTCAGTCATACACTTCCTTGGAGTTTTGTTCGTGTGCATGCAAAGTTTCAGGCTGCTCAGTGTCATGGCTTCGGAGCTATGGAGTTGACATACTCACACACACACACACACACACACACACACACACACACACACACACACACACACACACACACACACACACACACACACACACACACACACACACACACACACCAATGCGTCCATTTATAATGACTTTTAGATTCGCACCACAGTTTGCGGGGCCTTAGCTCGAGTCATTGGCCTTGAAGAAGTCCGGATGAGCAACCATCGTACGAGTACACGCTCTACCTTGGGTGCGATCTCACATCGGATTGTGAACGAAGTAAAAATCATGAACAGCTCATGCCTCGAAGCATGTCCTCGGGTTTCAACAAACACAGGTGCTGCGACAGAGAGCAGATCACACCTTGTCTACTTGTAGCGACGCAGCACCTTAGGAGTTTCCTCGTGGAAGTGATAATAATGTTCTTGCTGTTCAATCTCGCCTCCTGATTGGTCCTCACCCTGCGGGGTGTACCAACACCTGCATTGTGTGGAATGAATTCTAAAGGGCTATTTTTCACACAGGAGAACACTTCGGACTCTTTGAGGAAGGAGTTTGGAGATTTATTTTTCATCATGATTTTATTAACCCAGCAGAAAAACATATTCTCACTCATCAACGAATTGTTGGTCCTGTTGTGATTTGCTTTTCACAGAGATCGAGCTCATGAAAGAGCTGATGGCAGGAGGATTAGAATCTGGCACATGAACAATGGAGCAGAGGATAACTGGCAGACAAGGGATGGAGAATTGGATTAGAAATGTGCACACAGAAAACATGATAAAAGTGGAGACAGATCGACATGATGAGGGAACAACTCCAGGAGACATTTAGTACCCGTTGGACTGTTTAGGGTTCCCATATGAACTGATGGCTCATGATTTCCTGAACACACGTTGAAATCCCAAAATACATGTTTTTGTCCATGGTCTACTAGTTCCCTTGGAATTCACATTAAAGTACAATGATGTCTACTCATGTATGTGATTTGTGTCCAAGCTCCTCCATGAGGCTGAAACTGCCCCAAAATGGAATAACACATTACAGTATCTCCAATTTCGAGATACTGTATTCTGTTTGTTCAACGTTTATCTCAAGCGGAGTTACTGTGTTATTGAGTCCACCTATCTCTGGAACTTCGCTTCTCTGAGAGCTATGACTTATATGGACAGATAGACATGATAATGGAGATGCAATTTCATGTAAAATCTGAAATTCGACAAAAATGTGTGTACAGCACCGCGTTCTTCCATTTGTGGCTGGTATAACCTCAGATCGTTTTAAATAAAGAAATAAAAGGAGATGTGAGTGCATTGCCAACAGCTCACAAACAGGATGAATGTGCAAAAGTGCAGCTGAGCTGGAGACGAGTCGATGACACGACAGGAGATCAGACAACAACAGGGTTGTCATGAGATAGCGACAGCTCGCCATCCTACAGGAGTGGATGGAAGATCATGACTGGATCGTCTCAAGGAGGTGATTCCATAGTCAGGAGATGAGGATGCACAAAGAAGTGGAGGTGAGCAGTTATTCACAATGGTTTATATAAATGCGCAAAATTGGACTTGGCATCATGTAACTTGAATTTAATTAATTGAACATCAATGTTTCATGTATTTAATACGAGCAAATAACATCTGTTGCTTCACTGATGGGAATACGAGATGGGGGGAGAGTGAGGAGGGGGGAAGAATGAAAGCAAAGGTACCCAGCTTTGCCGGGCAACGCTGGGTCCCTCCTCTTACACTTCCCATCCCTCCTCTCACCCTATCTCCTCCCTCCTCCCAACTCACACCACTCCTCCCTCCAGACTCCCACCCCACCCATTCCCCTCCCACCTCCACCATTTTCTCCCTCCTCCCACAAAGGTACCTGGCATTGCCCAGGATCGAACATGCATCTAATGGACTACCACAATTAAACACATATTGAGAGACAAACATTGTATTGATGAAGCAAAATATTGAACAGAAATATCAACAAAACTAAACATATTATTGAAATGATTTTGGGTGGACAATATTGAATATTTTTCATCAAGAGCCAGAACATGTAAATTGTTTGGTGTTCCAACTCTAGAATAGCCCACATATAGATGATCATGTGAAAAATGATATTTGAAATCTGTTTTGTTGTCAGACAATCAGAATGCACTCTCTAAACGACTATATAGGTATATGTATCAAAATGGCTTGTTTTTATATTTTTTGCAAGGTGGATATTTTGAGTAGTTAGCTTAGGTGGTAACATTTTTACTGCAATCTCTTCTTTTATCCTTGAGAGTTATGTTGTTAGATGAGCAGTGAAATAACCTTCAAATCTCAGAATAGGTTGTTTTACTATTTTGATTCGCTCATTTAAGAGGTCACATGACTCCTTCTTTGCCTATCTTACCGATCGTTGGAAGTTATTTTTCACATCTGATACCATATTTGATGATCTGAGCTCACCATCTCACCAATTATCTCGGTATCCGAATTATTTAGGCTGAAATCCGAAAAAAATTGGCCTTTTGTATCACTTAACTGGCATGCATCGGCTCGCTACGCTCCCCTCTCCACACGTCGTTGCAGAGATTGATATCACAGATTGGCTGTGTTGGCATGATTTACACCAATCATAATACAAACGTTTCTTCTCCACAAATTAATTTGTAATATTGGTGATATTATATTTATTTGAAATTTATTTGTAATATAAGAAGGCCCAAGTGCTCTAAATGGTCAAGGGTTGAAGGGGTCTAATCTGTTTGAAGGGGGTAAGGGGTCCAAATGATGTTAGTCTAAGGAGTCTAAAGTGTTTTGGGGTCTTTGGGTCTTTTGGGTCTTCAGGGACTTGTAGGTCTTCAGGATCTTTTTGGTCTTCAGACTCTTTTTTGATCTTTGGTGACTTTTGGGTCTTCAGGTCTTTTGGGTCTTCATGGTCATTTGGGGTCTTCAGGGGTTTTGGATATTTTGGGTCTTTGCTGTCTTCAGGGTCCTTTGAGTCTTTTGGGTGTTCAGGGTCTTTTAGGTCCTCGGGGACTTTTAGGTCTTCACAGTCTTTTGGGTCTTCAGGGTTTTTGGGGACTTTGGGGTCTTTTGGGTCTTCGGGGTTGCAGCACAGAAACCGTTGCAGCCTGTTTCAAGGCAAGGCATTTTTGAGCAGGCCGCAACAAAGTTTTAGACTCCTTGGAAGGATAGCGGGCTGACCAAGGAGTCTGTTTTTGTTTTAATTTAACAAGACCGTTAATTATCTTCAAAAGGGGTGTTTTAATTAACCCAAACACCCAATTTTCACTCTTGCACTTCCTTGGAGTATTCTTCGAATGCACGCAGAGTTTCAGGCTGATAGGTTTGATGGAGGAATTACACACACACACACACACACACACACACACACACACACACACACACACACACACACACACAAGGTAGGTCTCCGTTCTATCTCCTGAAACCCACCCACGTGTGGTGACAGTAGTCAACAACAAGAACTTTCATGCTCTTTTAGCCGAAGAAGCTGCATAAAGCAACCATGAAAGGCTACGCAAGGTAAGCGTTTGCTGTATGAAATGCTCCCCAGCTATAAAGACATTCACAAATAGTACACACATGAGAATCCCAATACAACACACACCCTCAGCTGCTAGACTGGTTTCATTGCTTATTAGCAAATCATCAGCGACAGCCGAGACAGAAATGCATACCAACGATGCTCCCAAGCAAGCACCACGTGCAAACGTCAAAGGTGGTCAATAAGTAAATGAAAAAAAAAAAAAACGTAGATCCAGCTACATACATTATGTTGACTGTTTTGCCATTTACATGTGGTGTTGGTATGCATTTCTGTCTGCGCTGTTGGTATGCATATATATGTACACACACATACATGCACACACAGTTATTATTATAGATATCCATTTGATGTTGTTGTAACTTTGTTCTCAACTCGCTTCATGGTGCTTTAAATTTTTGTTTTTGGAGATGCATTCCTAACAAATCGTGAGCTTTTGTCTCAGCTGGAGTTGGCTTCTTTTGATGACTTGCCTGTTCAGTTCATCTCGTGCATCGCTTACTCTGTCATGAGGTCCAAAGGCAGCCGAACAGCAACCACCCACTGGCGATCACAAATGCAGTTTCAAATGATCTTGCTGCACAATTCGTTCAATATTCAGCAGCGCAGGGCATTGTGGGAAATCGTCACCCCAGTTTCATGGGCAGTGATGTGTGTTGGAGTGATGGTTTCGGGCGTCATTGACAATACGACACCTTAAACATGCCAGACCTTTGGAACCACTGGATGGAACGATATCAAAACGGTTTCCCTGAAGAAGGAGAGATGGATAGGCTCATGAAAGAGTTTGTGGGAATTTTAAATACAAACGTTGAGTAACCTTTTGGTTGAAGACAGATACAAGACCTTGTTAGATCAAGGAATGGAGGACCAACGGACGTGAAATTAACGAATGTACATGGCTAAAGGCCCAGTCACACCTTGACGTTTTAGCCAGCTTTTGCCGATTTTTGGAAAATTTGTGTACAACGCTGGTACATGTCGAATACGTTATGGGTAAGTTTTTATAACATTGAGAGCACGCTGAAAAACACTGCCATACGTCGTTGTACGCTGGCTTTAAACGTTGTACTTTTCGGTTGTCCTCAAATTTTCCATGCTTGAAATTTTAAGACTTATGCCAGCGTATGACTCACACATTCCACATAACGCTGGCCATAAGTTGTAGGCACGTCACACGATCGTTGACACACGTCGACACACGTTACTTGTAAGTTACTCATAAGTCGAAACACGTCGAGGTAATGTTTAGCGTACCCGAAACTTATTTCTAACCTATGAGTAACGTGTTGTACTCACGTTACGCGATCGGTGACACACATCGATACACGTTACTTGTAAGGTGCTCATAGGTCGAAACACATCAAGGTAATGGTTAGCGTCAGTGCTCCAGACTCCCTGGTTTTTTTTTTTCTTCCTTCCTTCGGTATGATGTTGATTTTGCACTTCGATTTCTAGTGCGGTTATAATATAATATAATTAATAGGCTGCCGCTCAACGATTTAAATCATAACCGCACTGTACACTGAACACCGTCATACCAAAGAAAAAACAAACCGGGAGTCTGGAACACTGACGCAAACCATTACCTTGACGTGTTTCGACTTATGAGCACCTTACAAGTAACGTGTGTCGATGTGTGTCACCGATTGCGTAACGTGAGTACAACTTATTCCCATCGCATGCGGAGCGTGTGTCATTCGGCAAGTACGTCGTAAAATTTTCAACATGTTTAAAATTACAAGACGTACTTCACTTAATACGACGTATGATAGCGTACTTTAGTGTTCTATTCACGCATACCAAACTTACCCATACCGTATTCGACGTGCGCCAGCGTTTTTGACGCATTTTTCAGAGGTCGGCATACTCTGGCAAGATCGCCAAGGTGTGACTGCGAGGTTGACACTTCCATTTCTGCGGCGGTTACGATTTGAATCGTTGTGCGGCAGCCTTTTAATAGGCTACGCCACGTGATCGTCGGCGATACGTGCAGCGCGCTATGCATAAGTTAAACTATCGTTGGGCAGAGGTTGTGAACGCCGACAACAGGTTCAGCATTCGTTGGTAAAAGTTATCTATAACACAACGAAACGTTCTGTGTCCGTGACTAATACGTTATGCATAAGACCAAGTCGTTATGAATACGTCCGAATTTTAAAAGAAAAAAACATCAAAAGTTCAATGTAAGCCAGCGTTTTACATACATTTTAATACGTTGCCATTTCTGGCTAAAACGTCAAGGTGGACTGGGCCTTAACTAAAGTAAAATCCATCTCAGAGGAATACTGGACACTGTTATAACTCGTTTTGGTATAAGCTGAAGCAGACAATGCAAACGAGGTTTTATAACTTGAACGTTAACAAAGATGTGCTAACCGCCATGCCAAGGTATGCCAACCGCCGTGGGAAGTAAACGAGTGCCAACCACCGTGTAAAGCAAACGTATGCCAGCCACCGTAGGAACCAAAACGATGCCAGCCATGAGCCACCATGGGAAGTAAACAGTTGCTAACTGCTGTGCAAAGCAAGGGTATGCCAAACACCGTGGGAAGCAATGGCATACTCACCACCGTGCGAAGCAAAAATTTGCCAGCCACCGTAGAAAGCAAAGCGATGCCATCCACAATGGGAAGAAAAGGTATACTAACCGGCGTGGGAAGAAAAGGTATACTAACCGGCGTGGGAAGAAAAGGTATTCGAACTGGCATGGGAAAAAAGGTATACTAATCGGCATGGGAAGAAAAGGTATACTAACCGGCATGGGAAGAAAAGGTATACTAATCGGCATGGGAAGAAAAGGTATACTAACCATTTTGGGAAGAAAAGGTATACTAACCGGCATGGGAACGAAAGGTATACTAACCGGCATGGGAAGAAAAGGTATTCTAACTGGCATGGGAAGAAAAGGTATCCGAAATGGCGTGGGAAGCAGCGGTATACGAACAGGCGTGGGCAGCAGAGGTACACTAACCGACACGGAAAGCAAAGGTATACTAACCGGCATGGGAAGGAAATGTATACTAACCGGCATGGGAAGAAAAGGTATACTAACCGGCATGGGAAGAAAAGGTATACTAACCGGCATGGGAAGAAAAGGTATACTAACCGGCATGGGAAGAAAAGGTATACTAACCGGCATGGGAAGAAAAGGTATACTAACCGGCATGGGAAGAAAAGGTATACTAACCGGCATGGGAAGAAAAGGTATACTAACCGGCATGGGAAGAAAAGGTATACTAACCGGCATGGGAAGAAAAGGTATACTAACCGGCATGGGAAGAAAAGGTATACGAACCGGCGTGGGAAGCAAAGGTATACATATTAACCGGCATGGTAAACAAAGGTATACTAATTGCCATGGGAAGGAAAGTTATCCTAACCGGCGTGGGAAGCAAAATTATACTCACTGGCATGGGAAGAAAATGTATACTAACTGGCATGGGAAGAAAAGGTATACTAAATGGCATGAGAAGAAAAGGTACACTAACTGGCATGGGAAGCAGCGGTATACGAACAGGCGTGGGAAGCAGAGGTACACTAACCGGCACGGAAAGCAAAGGTATACTAACTGGCACAGGAAGCAAAGGTATACTAACCGGCGTGGGAAGCAAAGGTATACATATTAACCAGCATGGTAAACAAAGGTATACTAATTGCCATGGGAAGGAAAGTTATCCTAACCGGCGTGGGAAGCAAAATTATACTCACTGGCGTGGGAAGCAAAGGTATATTAACCGGAATGGGAAGGAAAGATATACTAACCGGCATGAGAAGCAGAGGTATACTAACCGGCATGGGAAGCAGTGGTGTACGAACCGGCATGGGAAGCAGTGGTATACTAACCGGCCTGGAAAACAAAAACTTTCTCACCCCATGGGAAGAAATGGTATATATACTAAACGGCATGGGAAGAAAAGGTATACTAACTGGCGTGGGAAGCAGCGGTATACGAACAGGCGTGGGAAGCAGAGGTACACTAACCAGCACGCAAAGCAAAGCTATACTAACCGGCATGGGAAGCAAAGGTATACTAACCGGCGTGGGAAGCAAAGAAATGCTAATCGCTTCACATGGAGGTTAGCATCACCTTTGCTTTCCTACGTTGTGAGTACAAGTATACGTTTGCTTTCCACAGCAGTTCGCATACGTTCCCTCCACCATAGACCTATTTTGACACGAGGTGGATGGTGAACCAAACGGAAAAAGCAGGATCTGATGGAGACATGGAGACGATTCCACAAACTGTCACCAAGGTGGACAAGCAATGCAGGTCAGTGGGAAACCTCGACCTCAAGGGTCTGAACTCTCGAGGAAGGAAACCAGTGGGTTGGTTAGTGCTGGTGTGCGATCTGCTGAGGCTGGAAGGATGAAGAAAAGTGTGGAGGTGTAAAACGCTCACACACCTCACCCAGTGCCTGAATTTGTTGATGAGATAATTTGACATTTGAAGCACAGCAGCTCATTCACAGCTAAGTGTAAGTGCAATGCAAGGTCGAGATTGTTCTACTCGTTGAAAGGTCGAAAGGAATATAATCCAATCATCAGAAGCATTAAGATGAAGTTTTGAGAAAAGGTCCAAAACACCGCTTCCAGACTTCATCTGATTGCCTTCATAGACGGTCTTTACAGCAACGCACAAGGCTCATCGTTTATCAGTCACGTGAGTCTGACACTGACCTTTATCGAGATGATGGTATTTTATGGACTCTTGTGTACATTTATAAGACCATGTCACTCCAACAGTGCAGTCACCATAAAAACATTTGTTCTTTTTTTTATAAAATAATTGCTCTACGTGCGCAGACTGAACCCAACCGCAGATCGTTTGCAGGTTGCGCCCAATTCATTAGGGTTCCATGCCTAGACGTGGCAATTCGAACTGCAGTTAAAATGTGGAATATTCCATTTTAATACATAAACTCAAAATATTGGCCAATGAAATGTGAGAAAAAACAATGTCTTTATGGAAAAAAACAAAAACCTGTTTTCGAATCTTTGTGATCGTGAATATGGGGCAAACAAAAGAGGGGAATCAAAGCACCTGGTGACGTCATAGAGGTTGTGAGCATCAATATTTGACAGGCGAAGCAAAAATATCCAATTATTTTGCTCATCATCTCACAAAGTACATCTTTGTGAGATTATGAGCTGGCGGCCAATGTGCAATCAATTCGAACAAAGAAAGTTTCGGTGCTTGGGACAGATGAGAGGTGTAGGATGAAAAGGCTTTTACGATGATTAAGGTATATATTTTTTTTATAAACTAGAGACTTTCCAGTTTGAGAAAACCTTTTGTTTGAGTTTATTTGTGATAGAGAGCGATTGGAAGACAGAGATTAGTCTCCTCTTGAATGCTGGTTGTCTCCCCAACTCCCAGGCCCTCTTGAGAACTCAAACCACATGACTCTCTGTCTCTCTCTAAATATGTATTTTTTTAAATGGAAGTTTCGAGTATCACATCCAGGTTCATAAAAAAGGAAGGTTGCACAGTGCCTTCAGAAAGTATTGTCGCGTCCAGGGGCTTTGACCCCGAAATGGATGGATGGCCTAGCTTCTCCCTTAGAGGCCGATAACTGAGTTTCTCAGAGATTAATGCACGTGCAGAAAAACAGTTAAGCGCTGCACCAGGACTGCACAAATACACCGACACAAGCAAATTAGATTAAATCAATGAATAATTTAATAACACAGAACACCAACAGTTGCATTGAAAATGAATCAAGACATGAGGTAACAACCTAAATGTAATTCCAATTGAGGCGCCTCCGCATAGAGTTAAATACACACAAGGAGGCAGATAAAATAAATAAAAATAATCCCTCCTTTATTTTGCCACTTCGCTTGGTCCAGATGATCTTAATGGAATATGGAATCAAGGCGCTTCGGAGACACACCCAAAATGGCGCCAAGTCGTTCTTTTGCAGCGGGAAAAACGTATGTCAGGCAATTAGTGAGCAGTAATTAACACCAAGGCTCAGAGACTACGTGCAGCTTCTTCTCACGAGCGAATATGCCAAACGTTCCTCTTGCACCTGGTCTGTTTACAAAGATGGCCCACACGACGAGACGATTTATTAGTCCCCGTGATGAGGAAATGAGGGACGCTCTCCTTCCCTCCTCAGAAACGTACACACTTCATGGCTCAGCGGAACCGGCAACGGCCAACATCCTGCTCAGCATGCAAGCCAATTCACACAGCACGAACATGAGAGTCGTGCAGCCTTCGTTGTGCCAAGAGCAAAAGCGAGATCCTCCATATCCTCTGATTAATGTCCTCTCCCGACTGGGATGCCTCCCTTAATTATTACTCCGCCTCTTCTACATCATGCCAAACCGAACTCCTCCTCCGGGGTGTGGCCTGCTCGCACCAAACCTGGGAAGGCGGGGCCTCTGCCCACTTGTAGTTGTGTTGGGCACCTGTTCCCCACCTTTATTGCCAACCTTAGAATACAAAAACGTATGGAAAGTTCACAGGGGTCAATCGCATACTGGGGCACTTCCTCTTTGACCCTACCAAATTATCACAGCACCACCCCCCCCCCCCCCATGTGGTGACATGTAACATTTAAGCTCACAGTCTCCCTACTCAGTTTACATTGAGATGTCTTCTACATGCCTCTGGGCCAAGCAACTCCACACAATCCTATCTCTCCTAATAAATTCCTTCATGTACCCCATAAATATCCCAGCAGGCACACAATGTTGTTGCAACGTCGTTTGCCGGTTCTATCCTGACGTCAGAATTGGGTCAGTGGGAAGTTGTATTTGCAACACCCATGACGTCAGATTTCAACATTGTCACAACATTGAAGCATGACGTTATTTTTCAACCTTATCACAACGTTCATAAAATGGAGTTTTTGTTTTTACCCTTTCTTTGCACGCCAAAGAAACAAACATTGCAGTGCATGACTCCATTCAGCTTCCAGCTTGATGGAGCCCTCGACCCGTAGGTCTGGGGCCAGCGGAGCACCGCTGTTCCACCGGTGTCATTATCAAAACATTGAAGTTTTGTATTGCAACATCATTTATTATCACGTATCACGCAGAGCATGATTGCGGCAAAAATATACAAGCAGTATTAACTAGAATAATATCTTCATTCGTACCACAAAAGCACACTCAAATACAAACGTACAATAAATAAAAGTAGATACCATTGGTATTGAGAAACATATACTAAAAATTGGGAATAAAAAGAAATACCACATGGGTAAAAGTCATAAATACCTTTTTGACAAATTCACTTTGTGCAAAGCACAGTTAACAATTCAAATTCAGAAAGTTCTGCTCCAGAGAGGAACTGTGGAGCTTCTTCTCTCTCAAATATAACTGACTGCACAAAGGCACCTTTAAGTACAACAACATCATCATGCAGTGTTGGTAAAACTCAACTCTGTTGGCTTAGTGGTTAGGGTGGTGGCTTGGGATCCTAGGGTCCTGAGTTCAAGCCCCGTTGGCTGCTGAATTAAAATACACCAGGAGGTTGACTCAGCCTGTCATCCTTCCGAGACCGGCAAAATGAGTACCAATGTACTGGTAAGGGGACACTGCATTAGCGGCAGAGCTACGTCCCAACCAATGATGCAACCAGCAGCCACAGGCTACACTCGATAGAGAGAGAGAGTTAGTAAAACTGCTGATAATTCTATCCTTGCGTACATTATGGGCATTAGGAGCACAAAAGGTATTAACCGATAACTTGCATTTATATAAAATGTAATTAAAAGTTTTAGCTACTGATGACATACAACGCATTGTTACAAGATTCATAATTAAGCAACCTCAGGTAAGAATTATGAGAAGATGAAGAACCACATATAAATTTTGCTATACGACATAATAGTTGACATTCAATCGGTAGAAATTCAGCAATGACTGGTAAAAGAGTACAATATGGGTCCTACTTGGGAAGTCAAACACCTTTCTGATAGATTTGCTCCATGATATATATATATATATATATATATATATATATATATATATATATATATATATATATATATATATATATATATATATATATATCTTCTTCTTCTTCCTCTTTCGGCTTGCTCCCGTTAGGGGTCGCCACAGCGGACCAACTGTCTCCATTTTGCTCTATCCTCCACATCTTCCATTGACACTCCAACCACCCGCATGTCCGCCCTCACCGCATCCATGAACCTCTTCTTTGGCCTTCCTCTTCTCCTCCTGCCTGGCGGCTCCATCTTCAACATCCTTCTCCCGATATACTCCGTTTCCCTCCTGTGCACATGTCCAAACCATCTCAATCTCGCCTCTCTCACTTTGTCTCCAAACCGTCCTACCTGCGCTGTCCCTCTAATACACTCATTTCTTATCCTATCCATCCTCGTCACTCCCAACGAGAATCGCAGCATCTTTAACTCTGCCACCTCCAGCTCTGCTTCCTGTCTTTTTGTTAGCGCCACCGCCTCCAAACCATACAACATAGCTGGTCTCACTACCGTCTTGTATACTTTCCCCTTCACTCTTGCAGCTACCCTTCTGTCACAAATCACTCCTGCAACTCTTCTCCACCCACTCCATCCTGCCTGCACTCTCTTTTCACTTCTCTCCCACACTCTCCGTTACTTTGGACAGTTGATCCCAAGTATTTAAACCAATCCACCTTCCCCACCTCAACTCCTTGCAACTGCACCATACCACCACCCTCCCTCTCATTTACGCACATGTACTCCGTCTTACTCCTACTGACTAACATTCCCCTTCTCTCCAGTGCGTACCTCCACCTCTCAAGGCTCGATTCAGCCTGCTCCCTACTCTCCCTACAGATCATGATGTCATCCGCGAACATCATGGTCCATGGAGACTCCAGTCTGATCTCGTCCGTCATATATATATATATATATAATTTAGAAATATTTTTACTTGTTATGTCCCACAGCAGGCATCAATATAATGAGGTGCAAAAAGACTTAAACAGATGAAACTTGACATGATATGAAAAGTGCATAAAATTATATAAAACTGAATTACAATCAGGCAAATCAATGAGACCAAATATATATCTTTGTGTGTGTATTCATACAAAGAAAAAATATAAATCTAACATCATTAAGTATGAAAACATAATTTTGAATGCATCTCACATAAATAATTCCAAAGCACAAAAAAATTAATTTGTTGGGTGTTTTCAATCTTAATTTCACAAGAAAATAAAATAACTTCATTCTGCATAAAAGTACATGTAAATATTTTCACAATGTAAACTTAGGCTGGGTTTCCAACACACAACATTACAATTAACTATGCTGCAAATTCTTAATAATCAAGGACGTGGACGGCTGGCACAGCGTGTTGCTCTTACTCGTTAGTATTACACTAGTACGTGCCCGTACGTGCATGGCCGTACGAGCGTGGCCGTATGTGCAAAAATAATAATAACAACAACTTTCAAACAAGCAGTCATAGACTGGTACTTACGAAATCATCAACTTGACCTCTGACCTTGTCTAATAAAAGCTGTCTCGAGAGAAGGTAGTGACGCAAACCAGAAGTTTCTACGATGATTCTGTACCAAACCATCAAAAATCGAATGTTTTGGATGTTTGACCTCACTGTGACCTTGACCTTTGACCGATTTTGACCAAAATCTAATCAGCGCTAGCCATCACCCTCCTTAATCACGTGGTGTAATTTGACATTGGTAGCTTCTTCCGTTCTCGAGTTATCGTGCCTACAAACAAACACACAAACACACAAACAGAGGATGGAAGTTATCAATATACATACGAAATCTAAAGATTTCGTAAGTAACAACCACACAGGCCGTTCTTTCGCTCTCATAAACGATGACTGGATTAGGACATTGTGTTTATCTATAAATGCGCATAAGCAATCGATCAATTATGAGAATACAGTAAGTCATCACTATTCGGAAGTCCGTACGTTGTAACCCGTAATGAGGAACGCGGCTGAGGATCTCTTCCCCATTGGCCACGCCCACGCAGTTGGTTTGGTTAATAAATGGCCATAACTTGGGAGGCACTTGTCTGATTAATATCAAACCTTGAAAAGGCACACACTCAGGTCCCAGTAACATAGCTGGCAAGTTTCAATTAGATCGGACCATTTGTTGTCGAGAAACAGTGGTCACAGACACACACACACACACACACACACACACACACACACACACACACACACACACACACACACACACACACACACACACACACACACACACACACACACACACACACACACACACACACACACACACACACACACAGCTGGAATGAAAGATAGATGAGGGCTTGTTCCTGCCCGCACCTCCACGTCGATCAGAGGCATATTTCAAATGTTGTGATATGGCAGTGTCCACATCTGCCTCCGTTGCTGTTGGCTGACTGGCCATGGTACTGTGAAAAATAATAAGAATTTCCACTTCGTATATATTGGGCTTTATGATCATCAAACAAGACTTGCAATGTGAATTATGCTCAAGTCATGCACATTATAAACTGTCATTTAGCAGAATTCATTACCTCTGGTAACTTTATAAAAATTCAGTTTCCGGAAAGGTCTCTTCCCATTCTTTCCACACGATTTGTACGTGGACATCACAGCATTGGACATCACCCTTATTTTAGAAAATAAAAACAATTTAGTACACCGGTGTTCGAAGCAGCTTGTAACAAGTTTTAAGTTCCACTGCCCTTAAAAAGCCTCAATTAATATTATTCTTTATAATATAAAAAGTTATTTTCATGTCTTTTGATAAACATTTTAACAAAGGAAAACAATTGTTCACCGAAAAACTTGAACAATTCCCCTAGTGACAAACTACCGCAATGAAGGCTTCATTGTTACAAGCGGCAGTTTGTCGGCGGCCAAATGGTTAATATCTTTTATGACAAAACTTCACATTTTTCGGCGAACAATAACTGACAATTGTTTTCCTTTTGCCTTTGGTTAGGCCTAATTCGTTAAAAGAGGACATAAAAAATAATATATTATAAAAAAAATAATATTAATTGAGCCTTTTTTAAGGGCAGTGGAACTTTAAATTTGTTACATTGCGGAACAATGCGGTAATTTGTCGGACCCGAACGGCCGAAGCATTATCCACACCAGAAACATATTTTAAAAAGGTTCTGAACCAATTAAACTTGTCCAAAGTAATTTTTACAGAGTTCCCTTTTTGCCACAGATCGGTGTTTTTTTTTCGCCAGGCACGTGGTAAAATGAATTCATTATTTACCGTCGATTTCTCCACACAATCAGGGCCATATCAGGGGAGGGCCATATCAAGGGAGGGCCATATCAGGGGAGGGCCATATCAGGGGAGGGCAATATCAGGGGAGGGCAATATCAGGGGAGGGCAATATCAGGGGAGGGCAATATCAGGGGAGGGCCATATCAGGGGAGGGCCATATCAGGGGAGGGCCATATCAGGGGAGGGCCATATCAGGGGAGGGCAATATCAGGGGAGGGCAATATCAGGGGAGGGCCATATCAGGGGAGGGCCATATCAGGGGAGGGCTATATCAGGGGAGGGCAATATCAGGGGAGGGCCATATCAGGGGAGGGCCATATCAGGGGAGGGCCATATCAGCGACAGCTAAACGTGATAAACGAACGATGAAATCGGGTGCCAGAGGATTCGATCGTCAGATACACGTTCCTGAGTCCAAGGCTCGAACTACGATCGAGTGCCCCGATCTTTAAAACGTCCAAAAACAAAAGCTAAGACACATAAAATCGATTTATAATATTATACTTACCAAAAATGATCACAGCAGAAGATAATTTTAACTAAAAAAGCTAAAGTCTTCTGCAGATTAAAACGGATTGTCTGTCACACTCAGAAACAGCTGAAAGTTCACAAGTTTAACTAAACCTTGCAAGTGGCGGCTCGTGATGCGGAAATAGGAATTAGCCAATCAGATCTCTCTTCCAGTGAAAGGCAAACACAATCACCCGGCACGAGGTGGAAAAGCGGTCACCATGGCAACACACGAGGCAGAAAAAATAGTTTTAGATCATCGAGCTGCGTGCTGCGGCTGTACCGCGTCGTGATCTGGTTGTACAACCAAGCGGTCGATTCCCGACGACATGTGTCTGCTGGGATAACAGTATTCACACCCCTCGGCTTTTTTCACTTTTTGTTGTTACAGCCTGAATATAAAATGGATGAAATTTAAATATTTTGTCGCCCATCTACACAAAATTCCCCACAATGACAAAGTGAAAACGTGTTTTGAGAAATTTTAAACAAATTTCTTAAAAATGAAAAGCTGAAATGTCTTGTGTCAATAACAATTCAATCCCATGAGTCATTACTTTATAGAAGCGCCTTTGACAGTGATTACAGTTTTGAGTCTTCTTGGGTATGTCCGCATCAGGTTTGCACATCTGGATTTGGGGATTTTCTCCCATTCTTCCATGCAGATCTGCTCAAGCTCTGTCAAGTTGGATGGGGAGTGTTGGTGAATAGCAACCTTCAAGTCCTTCCACAAATTCTCAATGGGATTCAAGTCTGGGCTTTGGCTGGGCCACTCAAGGACTTTCACATTCTTGTTGTGAAGCCATTCCAGCATTGCTTTGGCTGTATGCTTGGAGGTCTTTGTCCTGTTGGAATGTAACTCTTCACCACAGTCTAATGTCTTTTGCACTCTGAAGTAGGTTCTCCTCAAGGATTTGCCTAAATTTGGCTCCATTCATTGTTCCCTTTATCCTTACAAGTCTCCCAGTCCCTGCCACTGAAAAGTATCCCCATAGCCTGATGCTGACACCACCATGCTTCACAGTAGGGATGGTGTTAGATGGGTGATGAGCTGTACTTGGATTCCGCCAGATGTCACACTTTTCATTCACGTCAGAGTTCAATATTTGTTTCAACGGACCACAGAATATCTTACCTCATGCTCTCAGAGTCATTCAGGTGCCTTTTTGCAAACTCCAGGCATGCTGTCATGTGCCGTTTTCTCAGGGGAGGCTTCCATTTGGCTGTTCTCCCAAAAGCCTAGATGATCTCCAAATATCTATCGATAATTCCAGCAATCTCTGTGTGTGTGTGTGTGTGTGTGTGTGTGTGTGTGTGTGTGTGTGTGTGTGTGTGTGTGTGTGTGTGTGTGTGTGTGTGTGTGTGTGTGTGTGTGTGTGTGTGTGTGTGTTTGTGTCTTAGACCGCCATTTCTCGACAACCACTGGTCCGATCTAATTGAAACTTGCCAGATATATAGCTGGGGACCTGAGGATGTGCCTTTTCAAGGTTTGATATTAATCGGACGAGTGCTTCCCAAGTTATGGCCATTTATTTACCAACCAATGACAGGAACCGTTGCTGCGGCCATTTTTTTATCAACCAATGACAGAAAGCGTTGCTGCGTAGCCGTGGTCGATGGGGAAGAGAAACTCAGCCGCGTTCGCCATTATGGGGTTTTTTCTCTTCTCTTCTCTTCTCTTCTCTTCTCTTCTCTTCTCTTCTCTTCTCTTCTCTTCTCTTCTCTTCTCTTCTCTTCTCTTCTCTTCTCTTCGTGTTTTTCCTTGCGAAAAGGCAAAATACATTGGCGCTAATTGAATAATTGGTTAAAACAAATGATTTATCAAAACGTTGGCAGATCCAGCAGCCTCCGTATTCTTGCCCTGGACGAGGAAACAAAGAAGAAGCACCGTTTCCTCAGTGATGTTGTTTTTGAAGAGGTGCTAACGAGATAAAGGTGTGTACATGGAGACGATTTTCATTATTATTTATTTATTGAAGAAAAATTGTTCCAAAAATAATTTATCAAAAAAAGTGCACAACTTTTTTTTGTTTCCAATTGTCAAAACGCTGTGGCCTTGGGAAGTGTTAAGGAATTCAGCTCCACTCAACATGCTTGCCAACGAAATACATCTCAATTTGGTGGTAAAAACAATTCACAACGACGGGTTTCCTTACTCATTGCTCTGCAGTCTGCATTCAACCCCTTCATTTGTCATCTCATTGACCTCATTTCATCGATCTATAATTCCAGCAATCTGTGTGTGTGTGTGTGTGTGTGTGTGTGTGTCTGTGTCTGTGTGTGTCTGTGTCTGTGTGTGTCTGTGTGTGTGTCTGTGTCTGTGTCTGTGTCTGTGTCTGTGTCTGTGTCTGTGTCTGTGTGTGTGTGTGTGTGTGTGTGTGTGTGTGTGTGTGTGTGTGTGTGTGTGTGTGTGTGTGTGTGTGTGTGTGTGATGGTTTTTATGTCAATTAATTACATACGTCTATTCAGTAATTACGTGCTATTGGAATGTACCTTTTGATCCTTTACACTGCTGAGACCCCTTCGATCTTTGAAGACCCTTTAAGACCCCCAATATCCTTAAGACCAACTGTGACCGTGTGTCTGTGACCGCTGTTTCCCAACAACCACTGGTCCGATCTAATTGAAACTTGCCAGCAACATTGCTGGGGACCTGAATATGTGCCTTTTCAAGATTTGATATTAATCGGACAAGTGATTCCCAAGTTATGAGCATTTATTTACCAAGCAATGACAAGACACGTGCTGCGTAGGCGTGGCCGATGCGCCATTTAGTTACCAATCACAGGACACGTTGCTGCATGGGCGTGGCTGCGTAGGCTGGTGCACGGCCGGCCCACGATGACGTCACGTGCCGTGCTGGTTACGATGGAGATCGATCGGTGCCTTAGTTACCGTGGGGTAGGAGTACCAATGGTAAATGGCAGCGAATGTCATGGCAAGCAAAGACAGGGAGGTAAACTTGATTTTAATTAACTCTGTGTGTAAGTATCATAGCAGTTGTTACTTCAATGCAAGCGATAATTCGTGGAATGATGTGAACATTCCGTACGGGCACGCACTACTTTTGGATAGTGATGACTTACTGTATTCTAATAATTTCTCGATTTCTTATCCGCATTTATAGATAAACACAATGCCCCAATCCAGTCGTCGTTTATGAGAGCGAAGGAATGGCCTGTGTGGTTGTTTGAAAGTTTTTTATTTTTTTTTTGCATGTATGGCCATGCACATATGGGCACGCGAGAGCGAAAGAACGGCCTGTGTGGTTGTTGTTTCTGGCACGCGGTTTGAAAGTTTTTTTCATTTTTTTTGTATGTACGGCCACGCACGTATGGGCACGCATGTACGGCCATGCACGTACGGCCACGCACGTACGGCCATGCGAGAGCGAAGGAACGGCCTGTGTGTTTGTTTCTGGCAAGCGGTTGTAAAGTATGTATATATATATATATATATATATATATATATATATATATATATATATATATATATATATATACATATATATATATATATACATATATATATATATATATATACATATATATATATATACATATATATATATATATATTTTGCACGTACAGCCACGCACGTGCGGGCACATGAAAGCGAAGGAACGGCTTGGTGTGGTTGTTGTTTCTGGCACGCGGTTTGAGTTTTTTTGCGGGGGAGGGGGGGGAGGGTTTGCACGTACGCCACGCATCTACGGGCATGCACTAGTCCTTATAATTCATATAAAAGTATATTGCGATCTCCTAATAGCCTTATTATCTATAATTCCAGCAATATCTGTGTGTCTGTCTGTATGTGTGTCTGCGACCACCATTTCTCGACAAGCCCTGGTCCGATCTAATTGAAACTTGCCAGGAATATTGCTGGGGACCCTCCTGAGGATGTGCCTTTTCAAGGTTTGATATTAATCGGACAAGCGGTTCCCAAGTTATGAGCATTTATTTATCAACCAATGACAGGACACGGTGCTATGACATCACTATTGACGTCACAATAAAAAAAATTTTGATATGATGTCACAATTGACGCTGGGGACCTGAGTATGTGCCTTTGTAAGGTTTGATATCGTTCTTCTTCATCCGTTTCAGCTGTTTCCCAAGTGTTTCCCAAGTTATGGCCATTTATGATACGGTTGGTCCGATATAATTGAAACAATGCCCCAATCCAGTTTGTTTTTGTTTTTTCATGTACGGCCATGCACGTACGAAACTTGCCAGGTTTCGGGGGACCTGAGGATGACCTGAGGGACCTGAGGATATTGCCGGGGACCTGAGGATGTGCCTTTTCAAGGTTTGATATTAATCAGACAAGTGGTTCCCAAGTTACGGCCATTTATTTATCAACCAATGACAGGACACGGTGCTATAACGTCACTATTGACGTCACAATAATTATTTTTTTCCACGTACGGGCATGCACGTATGGCCACGCACGTACGGGCCCGCACGTACGGGCACACGTACGGGCCCGCACCTACCGGCACGCACCTACGGGCCCGTAGGTGTGTGGCTGGTGACGTCAGGACAGTGCGATGACGTCACCATTCTTGTAATTTAAATAAATGTACATTGCGATCTCCAAATATCCTTATAATTGATGTAAGAGTGCATTTATATATTTTAATTTCCTTTTAATTTGTATAAAAGTACATAGATTTCACCTAATATCCTTATAATTTATATAAAAGCACAATGACATCTCCTACTATCGTTATAATTTACATAAAAGTACATTGGTATCTCATAATTTCCTTATATTACTATATAAAAGTACACTGATATCTCCTTATGTCCTTATAATTAATATAAAAGCACATTGATATCTCCTAATATCCTTATAATTATTATAAAAGTACATTGATATCTCATCATGTCCTTATAATTAATATAAAAGTACATTGATATCTCCTAATGTCCTTATAATTAATATTAAAGTACATTGATATCTCCGAATATCCTTATAATTTCGATAAAAGTACATTGATGTCTCCTATTAACTAAATAATTTAAACGAAAGAACATTGATATGTCCTCATATCCTCATAATTAATATAAAAGTACATTAATATCTCCTAATGTCCTTATAATTATATTAAATTACATTGATATCTCTGAATATCCTTATAATTTAGATAAAAGTACATTGATGTCTCCTATTAACTAAATAATTTAAATGAAAGAACATTGATATGTCCTCATATCCTCATAATTAATATAAAAGTACATTGATATCTCCTAATGTCCTTATAATTCATATAAAAGTACATTGATATTTCTTAATATCCTTATAATTTAGATAAAAGTACATTAATATCTCCTAAAAGCCTGATAATTCATGTAAGTGTACATTGATATCTCCTAATATTCTGATAATTTATATGAAAGTACATTGAAAACTCCTAATATCCTCATGATTTATTTAAAAGTACATTAACATCCCCAAATATCTTTATAATTTATATAAAAGTACATTGATATGTCTAAATATCCTGATAATTTATATAAAAGTACATTAATATCATATCTCCTAATATCCTTGTAATATATATATAAAAGTACATAAATATTTCCTAATATCTTTATAATTTATATAAAAGTACATTGGTATCTCATAATCATACCATGTAAAACACAATGTGTGTTTGCGTATTTGTTTGTGTGATGTCTGTCTCCCTTCAAAAAGACGATTTAAGAAGGGTTTTAAAGGCCAATCTTTCAACTTAGCTGTGTGTTCACTGCGGTCTATTTTTTCAGGATAAAAAACTCAAAAAACATTTTCAGTAAGGAGTAATTACGTCTCTTATTTTGCAAATGTAGGCAGTGACCTTCACCCGGGGCCTCAATTGCGGTGTACAGAAGCGTTTTTTAAAAAATTAAAAATAAATACAAGGCGCAGGGAGGTGAAATTCGTCGCACGTGATGTGTAACACGCATATAGTAAAACAAGTGTTCATTCACATATGTGCGATGTCTAATAAATGAAGAATATAAAAGCACACCTGATGCATGGCCAAGGCTTCAGGTTTTAGCATGCTCAAAAGGCTGTCTCCTAGAAACAAAATGTTCCAGAAGATAAAGAAACTATGGTAACTTTTGTACATGTTGCAGTTTAAAATAATGCTTTTTCTTGCAACAAAACATCATATCTTGCATTCTGAATATTTCAAATAAAATATGTCCAACCTGTCATTTTGGAGGGGCTTTTATACGACTATCTTTATAATTTATATAAAAGTACATTGATATCTTCTAATATCCTTGTAATTTAAAAAAGAACATTGATAGCTCCCAATATCCTTATAATTTATATTATAATACATTGATATCTCTTAATATCCTCATAATTTATATAAAAGTACATTGATATCTCCTAATATCCTTATGATTTATATAAAAGTACATTAATATCTCCAAATATCCTTATAATTTACGTAAAAGTACATTGGTATCTCTTAAAATCTTAATCATATATATATATATATATATATATATATATATATATATATATATATATATATATATATATATATATATATATATATATATGTACATTGATATTTCCAAATATCCAAATAATTTACATAAAAGTAAAATGATATCTCCTAATATCCTGATAATTTATGTAAATGTACATTGATATCTCCTAATCTCCTGATAATCTATAGGAAAGTGCATTGATGTCTCCTAAAATCTCATGATTTATTTTAAAGTACATTGAAATCTCAAAATATCCTGATAATTTCTATAAAAGTACATCAATATCTCCTAATATCCTTATAATGTCAATAAAAGTCCACTGATATTTCCCAATATCCTAATAATTTAAATAAAATTACATTGAAATCACTCAATATGCTGATAATTTTTTATGAAAGTACATTGATATCTCTTAATAGCCTGATAATTCATATTAAAGTACAGTGATATCTATTAATATCACTATAATTCATAAAAAAGCACATCAATATCTCCAAATATCCTCATTATTTCGGTAAAAGTACATTGATATCTCCTAATATCTTTATCATTCATGTAAAAGTATATTGACATCTCCAAAATCCTTATAATTAACATAAAAGTATGTTGTTATCTCTTAATGTCCTTATAATTTATATAAAAGTACATTAATATCTCCTAATATCCTTAAAATTTATGTAAAAGTCAATTGATATTTTCCATATCCTAATAATTTATGTGAAAGTACATTCATATCTCCTAATATCCTTATAATTTATCTAAAAGTACAATGGTATCTCTTTATATCCTTACAATTTATATGAAGTGCAATGGTATCTCCAAAAATCTGAATAATTTTTATAAAAGTACAATTGTATTTCCTAAAATCCAAATAATTTTTATAAACGTACATTGATATCTCCTAATATCCTGATAATTTGTATAAAAGTATCGTGATTTCTCCTCATATCCTAATGATTTATAGAAAAGTACAATGCTATCTCCAAATATCCTTATAATTTCTAGAAAAGTCCATTGTTATCTCTTAATATCCTTATAATTTACGTGAAAGTACATTCATATTTCCGAATATCCTTATCATTCATGTTATATTACATTGTCGTCTCCTAATATCCTTACAATTTATATATGTGCAATGGTATCTCCTAAAATCCTCATAATTTTTAAAAAATACAATGGTATCTCCTAAAATCCGAAATTTTTTTTATAAAGGTACATTGATATCTCTTAATATCCTGATAATTTATATAATAGTACATTGATATTTCTTTATATCCTTATGATTTATATCGAATTATATTGGTCTCTCTTAATACCTCATAATTTATATAAAAGTACATTAATATTTACGAATATCCTTATAATTGATGTAAAAGTAAATTGGTATCTCATAATCTTACCATGTAAAACACAATGTGTGTTTGTGTATTTGTTTGTGTGATGTCTGTCTCCCTTCAAAAAGACAATTTAAGAAGCGTTTCAAAGGCCAATCTTTTAACACAATAGTGTGTTCACTACAGTCCATTCTACAGGATAAAAAACTCGAAAAACATTTTCTATCAAAGAGTAATTACATCTCTTTTGCAAATGTAGACAGTGACTTGCAACCGTGGCCTCAATGGCGGTGTACAGAAGTATTTTAAATAAACAAAACAATAAATACAAGGTGCAGGGAGGTGAAATTCGCTGCACTGATGTGTAACACGCACAGAGTAAAATGAGATTTAATTTGCATATGTGCGATATGTTATAAATAAAAAATATATAAGCACAAGTGACACGAGGCCAAGGCTTCAGACTTTAGCACACTCAAAAGGCTGTCCCCTCGAAACGAAATGTCCCAAAAGATAAAGAAAATAGGGTAACTTTTGTGCATGTTACGTATTAAGATAATGCTTTTTCTTGCTACAAAACATCATATCTTGCAGTCTGAATATTTCAAATAAAATATGTCCAACCTGTCATTTTTGATGGGCTTTTATACAAGTATCCTCATAATTTATATAAAAGTACATTGATATATCTAAATATCCTTTTAATCTATATGAAAGTGCATTGCTCTCTGCTAATATCCTTATCTGCACTGTAAGAGGTGTCTGTGTGTGTGTGTGTGTGTGTGTGTGTGTGTGTGTGTGTGTGTGTGTGTGTGTGTGTGTGTGTGTGTGTGTGTGTGTGTGTGTGTGTGTGTGTGTGTCGCCATTCCTCTCAGAGATGGCTGAACGGATTTTCGTCTATTGTTGGGTTAATATAGGGTGCAACATACAGGAATAGTGTCGAGCATGCAATGCCTGGACTGCTAAAAAGGGACCGATGAGGATGAGGGCCCCGCTACAATTTTACCAGATGAGCCCCCCCCCCCCCTTGAGCAGGTTGCTTTGGATATCCCAGGACCGCTACCCTGAACCTGCCAAGGTAACAAATACACCCTCATCGTTATGGACTTTTACCAAGTGGCCGGAGGCATATGCGCTCAACCAAGAAGCCAGAGTTGTGGCACAGGCCTTCGTGGAAGTATTTGTATGTCGACATGGGAACCCTCTGTTCATGTCATTGAATCCAATCACAAACTCTCAAGCATCAAGAGAATAAACAGTGGTCCTTCTCAAAACTAAATCATCTCCTTACACACCTTACTCACACACCTTACATCCTTGCACATACCAATGCACACACCTCGTTGACTCACCCTGATTTTGCGGAGTATCAACAGAGTCCACAACAGTCCTTTTCAGAACTCGCACTGCACTCACCCATACACACACCACACGTCTTACCCGCATCACTCACTCACCCACACCACACATCCTATTTGTTACCATGTGAGCCACCTGGTTCAAGCACAGGTGAGGGTGGGGTCTACACTAAACCCCACCTGCTTCACTCCTCTGTCTATCAATCTTTCTTATCTCATTTTCCTGGAATGACTGAGGTGCCTGTGCATGTAGAACCTGTGATTCAGTTGAGTGATTAAGTGGGCTTCTGTGCTCGGGGTAGGAGCGTACCTTTGTGACACTGTTTGCCTTGTATGTATATACGTGACTTTTTACTAAAATTTCTGAACTGCTTTCCAAACTGCCTGATTGTCTCTTTCCGTTGGTTAAACATCGTGTATAATTAGTGACAGGGATTTAAGCTCCAGCGTTTTGTTGTGGTTAGACATGAGGCAACGTTTCACTTACGGTATCACTCAGCCGTTTGATTTATAGCAGTAGAGTGTTGGGAAGCACACTCCTTATCTTGAGTGATTAATTTGCCTGGAAGGTAAAGTAGGATTTAGACACTGGACCCCACCTAAATTCAGCGTTTCAGACAGCGTCTGTGGTTGCTTAACAACCCGTCATGCCACTGAGTTATCTGTGGTTCGTCGGCTTCAGCATCGTCGGCCAGGAAGTGGATCCAAGAAACTCCCCTCGTGACCCCCACTGGACCCAAACCCGTAACAGGTTCACCATTTTGTGGCACATTGGTGTTTGTGGTACAGGCTCAGCATTTACAAGATCACAGGGTCAGATCTTCTCATGGTGACATCATCATTTGAGATAATCGAGGTAAATTCGATCTGCTTTGTGAAAACCTATAATCTGGGATTTCCTGTTCAAACAAAATAGCTTTTATGACTGAGTGGTTCAGACACCGCATTGACATATTACACCTTGTGTGTTCACATCTGGTTAAAAATTGGGAGTACATAACTTTTTGAGATATCCTGCTCACAAACAAACAAACAAACAAACAAACAGACAGACAGACAGACAGGGGTGAAAACATAACCTCCGTCTACCTTCGGTGGCAGAGTTAATGATTATTAAGATAGGTCAGGTCAGGTATGGGAGCATGTGCCAGAACAGCACGTCGCTGCGTCCACTTTCCGCCGGTACTCCAGGGGCCTCCATCTGGCCATCCCCCAGGCAGATGCCAGGCCCATCCCCATCTCCTTGAGATGATGGTCAACCTGTTGCAACCATGAGGCACGTGGTCGACCCACTGGCCTCCTCCACTCATGAGACTCCCTCGCTGAGAGAATCTGGTGAGCAGGATCAGAGTCAGGAAAACGAGCCACATGTCCATACAGCCGCAACTGACGCTCACGGACTATGCAGGTAACAAATCTCATCCGAGTCTCTCTCAGCAACCGCTCGTTGGACACAAAATCCGAACAGCGATAGCCAAGGATTCTCCGAAGAGACCTGGTACCAAAGGAATTAAGTCTCCATCTCAGATCCTTGGTCAGAGTCCAAGTCTCGCACCCAAAGAGCAAGACTGGAAGTACCAAGGACCTGAAGACTCGGACTTTCATCCTCCCGCACAGGTACCGGCAGCGCCACACCCCATGATCCAGTGAATCCATGACTCCCCAGGCCTGACCCAGACGTCTATTGACCTCTGACTCGCAGCCAGCAGAGACATGAATATCACTGCCAAAGTAAGTGAATCTCTCCACGACCTCAACATCCTCACCAAAAACAGACACAGACAGGACAGCAGCATCCAAGATGTCACCGAAAGCCTGGATCTTAGTTTTGACCCAAGAAACCTGTAATCCCAATGGCTCCGACTCCTCATTCAGCACCTCGTGGGCCCCCAAGAGGATGTCTAAAGTCTCCGCAAAGATGACTGCATCATCTGCAAAGTCAAGGTCCGAGATCTTGACATTCCCAAATGACGCACCGCAACTTGATCTCTCCGACATCCTCCCTAGAATCTAGTCCATACAAGTGCTGAAAAGTGTGGGGGCAAGTACACATCCCTGACGAACTCCAGTAACAACTGGAAATAAGTCAGAGATGGTACCACCACACTTCACAGCACTCTCAGAACCAGAGTAGAGTTCAGACATCAGATCGATCAGTTTTGGTGGCACCCCACGAAGACCAAGAATCCTCCAGAGGACATCCCGATTCACTGAATCGAACGCTTTACAGAGATCAACATAGGCTGCAAGCAGCCCCTGCCGAAACTCTCATCTGCGTTCGGTGAGGACACGAAGTGCAAGGATACGGTCAATCGTTGACCTCTTTGGTGTAAAGCCTGACTGCTCTGGACGCTGGTGCTCAAGCAGATGGTGGCGAACCCTATCGAGAATTATCCGAGCAAAGACCTTGCCCGGCACTGAGAGCAGCGTCACCCCTCGGTAGTTGTTGCAGTCTTGGCGATCACCCTTCCCTTTCCAGAGAGGGACAACAAGGCCCCTCTTCCAGTCAGTTGGGATGATGCCTGTGTTCCAGGCAGAGCACAAAACTGCATGCAACGACACGAGTGCAGCATTTCCACCAGCCTTGAGAAGTTCGGCATGGATGCCACAGATCCCTGGAGCTTTGCCCCGTTTCAACTGGTTCACCGCAGCCCGTATTTCCACAAGCGTAGGTGGACCACAGTTGATTCGAGGGTCAGCAACAGGGATTGTAACACCCTTGACGTCCAACTCGACAGTTGGGGGATCAGCCTGGTACAACCGCTCAAAGTAACCGGCCCAGCGGGCCTTCACTTCAGACTCCTCTGTCAAGAGCCTACCACTCTCTGCTCGAACTGCAGTGCTCCGAGGGATGGGCTTGGATGAACGTAATGCGCGAATTCCCCTGTAAGCGGGACGAGAATCACCTGTCCACAGGTGATGCTCTACCCCCTCACAGATTCCTCGCACATAGGCCTCCTTGTCCACCCTCAGTGCACGTGCAGTTTTACGCCTCAGCTCCCTGAACAGCTCAGCTCTGCCATTCAGCCTGGCCCTGTGACTATGGTCAATGGTATCCAGTGTCCCTTGAGAGACAAAATTCTTCTTTGCCCTGCGGTGAGCTCCAAGGCATCCACCGGCAACATCAAGGACGGTGGTCATGAAAGCGCTCCACAACTCTTCAGGACCCCCCAAACCACCCAGACCCCCCAAGTGTCCACTCAGCCTGTTCGCAAACTCCTCAGCTACTCTCTCATCCCTGAGCTTGGCAACATCCAGCCTCGGCTGGGATGGTACCATTCTCCAGGATTTAAGGTACAGCTTTAGAGTTGCTACAACAAGCCTGTGGTCAGTATTGAGGAACTGAGCACTCCGGTCGACCCTGCAGTTCTGGATCATCCTCCAACGACCGTCAATGAGGACATGGTCAATCTCCTTTGCCACACCGCCAGCGTTGGAATACCAAGTCCAGCGATGAGCTTGTGGGCGCTGAAACCATGAACCAGCCACCCTAAGTCCATGACTTCTTGCAAAGTCAAGGAACTTAGTGCTATTCTGGTTCATAGTTCCTGACCCATGGGGACCAACACACACCTCATAACCGTCCCTATCAGTTCCAGTCGATGCATTGAAATCCCCCAAGACTAGAAGTGTATCTCGTCTGGGGCACTGATCAACCACAGACTCGAGTGTGGCGTAGAATGCATCCTTCACGGTGAGATCACTCGCCTCAGTCGGAGCATAAACAGAGACCAGGGAAATGACACCTAAGGAGTGACGAATCCTTAATCTCATAATACGCTCGTTGACCGGTGTTACCTCAATTATCATTGGGGTCAGCTTATTGGACACAGCTGCAGCAACTCCTTGGGTATGGTAACCATCAGAGCGACCAGACCAATTGTAGGTGTAACCACCCACCATTATCTCGCCGCAATCCGGTCTCCGAACCTCAGAGAGAGCTGCAATCCCGATGTCCAAACGCTTGAGCTCAGATGATAACAGAGACAGGTGATCATCCTCTCTTAGGGATAGGACATTCCAGGCACCCACCCGAAGGGACCGCCTCAGGTTAACCCAAGGAGACCGCCGTCTGGTGGACGACACCTCAGCACCACTCCGACACACTCTCCCGCAATCTGACCCAGGGATGTTACCCCATGGTTTCCCTCCTATCAAAGATTGGGGGTCCCGAAGGCTTTGCCCCAATCCCGTCATCCGGTGAGCTGCCCTGCGAAGGGAAGCTGCACAGGAGGTACTCCCACGGAGTGGGTTTTCAGATTTTTTTGCATTTTTGCGTTTTGCGGAATGAAGGGTTTTACGGTGGCCGGAGTGCAAATCCTGCCACCAACCTCCTAATAAGAAGTGACCCAACTGCAGGAGGATGTCCGCAGACACAGTTGGGCACTAGATATGGATGGCCGTTGGCTCACAAGGAGCTCCTCCGCCCTTTGACAGGTTTTGTTTTTAATCCTGCTGGGTGTCCATATCCAAACACCCTCCTCACCAGAAAACCTGGTGGGGGAGACGGTTTAGTCGCCGACAACCCGACCATGGAACAGGTTAGTACAGGTTTACATGGTACCTGTAGCAGGTCACAGATCGAACCTGACCTGACAGTAAATTATTATTATTGTTATTAAGTTATTGTTATTAAGATGTTATTAACCTGACCTGACAGTTATTAAGATAATTGTGATTCAAAACAACAGGTGAGGATTGAAATGATGAAAGGTCTATAATTGTAAATGCTACATCACATCAATAATTAGAGAGGCAAATACAATGGAAGATCCTTTCAGGCATTCGCACATCCTTCATATTCTGACCTGATCAAGACCCTTGTGTTTCGCAGATGAGAGTAATGCTGTTAATACTTCCTCACCATTCCTTTTCGGCAAGAACTATTGAAAGATTTTGTTGTTTATTCAAACAAGTAGCTGAAGACATTTGTGGTCTTGGTGTGTGTTTGTCCGATTTTGGTACTACGTACAATTCCAGGATTCTCCAGTTTTCTTGGAAGGTAGACAAAATACCAGTTCAGCATGGGAATGGATGTAATGTTATATTTATATCAACCAAACATGAAGGCAATAAGAAAGTGGTGGAAGATGGTGTGGGAATGGATTAACCACAATGTAAGACTTAGTGGATTTGATTCTCCAGACACAAGATCTATGGTGGAGTGCAGAACACCGTTTCAATCTCAAGGCACTTCGTGTGACCTCTCCATTAACAATCTTCTCAAGGCAACATCCAAGGATGAACGATCACATCAGGTGATTCATCTCACTCTCACCAACCAAGTAAACAACCACATGGGGAGATTAGAGTGAGCGAGCTTTGCACATTCAGAGGTTTTTGAGGAACAGCTCTTGAGCATGTAAAAGCTCCATTGGGAGGACAAGGGGGAGGGTGGTAAGAAAACACCAATGTAATGTCGAAAGATCAAACACTAATCGGCATCAAGCGTGATGGATTATTATGTCTAAATGATATTGGACATAGTCAAATGGGATTCGTTTTCTTCTTCTTCGTCTTCTTCCTACTCTCCCCTGTTTTTCCTTCCTCCTCTTCTTAATTTTTGCTTCGGCAGGAGCCTTTTATATTCTCTTTATTAATCTTTTATTGCACAAAAAAATGCCTTTTGTCCAATGCAAACGGATTTGATTCAAATCAAACTCACCTTCACCTACCTTGCAACAATTCACGACAAACGATGAATGCTTAACTTTCTCTTTATGTAGGAAGGGACTCTGAAAATGAAACACCCACTCCCCTCCCACACTCTCTCCCCCCTCCTCACAACTGCCACCAAATAAAACACCACAAGCTCAGAAAAATTGAGAGGGAATTTAAAAAAAGCCTGTTTGTCTGTCTCTCTTTATGTCTCTCTCTTTTACCTGCGCCAGGGTGAATAGTTCAGGATTTCTACCCACCATTGGCCAGCTGAACCAAAATTGAATCGGCTTGTTCTTGTCACCTACCCAACTCATTCAGCAAGTTTTGTCCGAATCTGTCTGTAAACGTTTGAAATATCATGCGACATATCGTCTTTGGCGCCATCCATCTCTCCACGGTGAAGAATCACTTTTTAAAAATTAAAAATCATTGTATCCGGATCCGGATCTCACCCAAAATCAAACCAATCCGTCTTCGTCCCACACCCAACCCGTCCACCAAATTTGGTGCGAATCCATGCACAACTTTTTGAAATGTCGTGCTCACAGATAGACAAACAGCGGTGAAAACAACAACCGCAGTCCACCTTCGGTGGCGCAGGTACAAACAAAACAACGAAGGCTAAACAGGGGGTAACCTCGGTACACACGAGTTGATGGCTACGTCCAATAATCTATTACAGTCACGTGGGTTGTATTATCTCCAAAAGCAAAACATAATATAGAGCTAATTACACGGACTCACCAGCTCGTAATGTAGGGATTCGGCGATAAATGTTAACCCCAAATGTTAACCCCAAACAGGCGCTAATCAAATATGAGGAATGCCCAAGGAATGCAGCGAGAGTAAGTGAACGCAATTACCAAGTGGATAAATGTTTGAATTATTAAGAAGGTCAGTTCATCGGCAATCTGTGAAAGCATTGCTTTGCTGCCGCCGGTTATATTGCTGCTGTTAACCCCACCCCTCTCCCTCCCTATCCTCCTCCTCCCCCACTTCCCCCAACCCTCCACCTCCTCCAACGTCTCCCCCTCCCCAACCCGACTGGGAATGTTGGAGGGCACGAAGCAACAGCAACACACAGCACCATCGGCACAAGAGATATAAATAAATAAATAAATAAATAAATAAATAAATAAAATGAAGTCTCTTGTCAAAAATCTTTAACAAATAATAAATACAAACATTGTCATGGTAACGTTTGAGCGGCGCACGCGGCCAACAATCCTAATGTATTTCCACACCGAATCGAACAGCCTTTTGTTCAGCACGGCCACATTAGGCCTTTGTTGCGTCCTCTCTTGCTCTCCCGACCTCAGTGGATCCGAGCCACGGTGGTTCCATATGTATTCCGGAGGAGTATGAAACCAAGAAGAGTTTCATGGAACACTCATGAGACCTTGGGACTTGTTCCTTCGATCGATGTCATCATCATGCTTCCCACCCGTCAGTTTCAGTAGCAACATGTGACGCGGATGAAGTTCCCCGTATATCCCTGGGTTTTTTGTTTTGTTGTAACCTGGGAGCCTGGCAGTGGTAAAAAGGAACAATGGAGGCATCGCAACAACAATCGAGACATTTTTAGGAACCAACTGTTAGGCTTGGAGGTTAAGAAACCTTGGAGGTTAGGAACCTCTCATAGAAGCTTTTGCTCTCTATGGAAGATTCAGGTGACCAGCTCAGGTGGTAGTACAGCTGACCACGTAGTTCCCAAAGCTGTGACGAAACAACAACGGTTTAACAGTTTTTCAAACTTTTCTTTGGATTATAACGTGAGTATGTTGGACGTTTCATGATACGTTCACATACTGATCAGAGTGCTACGCAAAAGCAAGGCTATGGGTGCAGGAAGGGATTGAGGGAATGAGGAGACATTGTTTGTGGGTCATTCATGGTTGATGTGGACGTTTCATTTGAGGAGATCAAAAAGTACGGATTTTGTCTGCTGGCATTAGTCGGTGGACGTTGAAGATCCCACGGTGTCCTTCACGAAGAGTTGGTGAGCCATCTCCGGCACCCGGAACAAGTTACAAATTCCTGATTTTGTCGAAATGTGATACTGCATCAACGACACAGCTGTGCTGCACAACAAGCAAATGATGCAACCCACAGCCATGGGCTGCATTGGAAAGAAAAAGAAGAAGATGTATTTCTAATAACTTCATCATTCATAACTTTTTCGTCGCTCAGATGTTCTTCGAGTTGTCCAAAGAGATGGAAATCCCAAGGTGCCAGGTCTGTACTGAATGGAGTAAAAGAGCGGGTTTGGGGTAGGGGGGAGAGGGGTTCCAACGACTTGAGTCATCTCAACCATTGCAGGTAGTATGGCAACATTTGCTATTTCAAAGGCGAGCATTGTTATACAGTTGGTTACAGGTGCAATTGCTCAAGATCGCTCAAAAATTTAAGGGTATTTGTAGACACGGTGTCCCAGTGAAACCACTACACCACTGAACCCACTATACCACTGAAACCACTACACCACTGAACCCACTATTCCACTGAACCCACTACACCACTGAACCCACTACACCACTGAACCCAAGATACCACTGAACCCAAGATATCACTGAACCCACGACACCACTGAACCCAAAATACCACTGAACCCACTATACCACTGAACCCAAGATACCACTGGACAAGGCCCGTCGCTAGGGGCGGGGGCATTTGGGTGCAATGCCCCCCCATGGCGCATCTGGTGCCCCCCACTTGTACGCCACCCATTTATGCCCTGTTGCACCCTGTGAACAACTTAGTGTTGAAGGACGAGCGCCCACTGTGAACTCCTTGCTGTTTAAGAGTTCACCTGTGTGAACGAAAACCCTCATTCCAGGTGTTCAACGTGGTGAATAATAAGGCCTTCTTGGATAAACTGTTCTTTAATAATATCCTTCTTTGAATAACAGTCAAGAGATAAGTGTGCGCTTGCCAGCGCATCTCCAAAAGCAAGTTGCAAGACAATACAGTCCAAGCCCACAAGATAAAAGATAATAATGCAAGCACCAACGCCAGCAACCAACACGACAGACAGCTGCAAGACCTCGTGTTGAATGTCGATGCTGTGGGTGGATATATATATATATATATATATATATATATATATATATATATATATATATATATATATATATATATATATATATATATATATATATATATATATATATATATATATATATCGTGGTTTATTTAGTTTTAAGGAATAGCAATCAGCGTATTCGATATGGAGGCCCTATTAAGCAGGTTACCTGATTGGTTGTAAGTTAGGTATAAATGTAATATTGTCATAATATGATAATATGAATAAGGAAAAGACATAAATTTACATAATTAAAGATGAAGTGCACAGCGTGACCTTCACAACCGCATGACCGGCCCAGATAAAACCTGTTTTTTGTGCATGCATCATTTAATAAATACAACCGTCAAATGTCGTGAGTCGTGAGATTAGTGACACGAGTCACGAGGGACGAGTCACGGCCAGCGCCAGCCAGCAGCAGTATAAAAAGACATGGATATACGAAAATGGCTCAGAAAAGGAAAAAGGTTGCGGTTGTGGTTGTGGTCGGCTGCTTTGTACTTCTGATGTTTAAGTTAAATGTTGTGTTTGGTGCTTTGCATATCCCATATCTAGTGCTTTGTGCATAACCTTACCTCTGTGTAATTGACTGATTTAAATGTGGACTTTGTGGTATCTTCAGGCTGGTCGTATTTGCTGTTGATAGTTTAACGTGATGATCGCAGGTCATAGCCGACTGTATCTTATTTCAAAGTGCACTGATTCCGGTGCCAACCTCCCCCGTTTAGTCATTCTATCTCTAGTATATTAATTTTCTAATGCCAATTCTTGACAACACCTTGTATAAGTTCACCTGAATTGGTGCCAATTGTCTAATCATTGAATATTTGCATTGTGAATGCGCCAGTTTGTTGCGGCTCTCCTGCATTCGAATCATTTTAGGCCAAAAACATCGGAACATATTAAATCTAGCTGAGATCAATTTGGTTAGTATGTGACGGCAACCTCAGAATAGATGCGTCAATGCTGCATGAATACAATAGCATACCGGGTTATCAAAAATATTAAATATTATAATTGTGCCCCCCCCCATCCAGTTGATATTCCCCCCTTAATACTGAGCCCTGGTGACAGGCCTGCACTGAACCCACTAAACCACTGAACCCACTATACCACTGAACCCACAACACCACTGAACCCACTATACCACTGAACCCAAGATACCACTGAACTCACTACTCCATTGAACCCACTATACCACTGAACCCACTACACCACTGAACCCACTACACCACAGAGCCCACTATACCACTGAACCCACTATACCACTGAACCCACTATACCACTAAACCCACTATACCACTAAACCCACTACACCACTGAACCCACTATACCACTGAACCCACTACACCACTGAAGCCACTATACCACTGATCCCACGACACCACTGAACTCACTATACTCTCTATACCACTGAACCCACAACACCACTGAACCCACTACACCACTGAACCCACGATACCACTGAACCCACTATACCACTGAATCCAAGATACCACTGAACCTAAGATACCACTGAACCCACTAAACCACTGAACCCACTGCACCACTGAAGCCACTGCACCACTGAAGCCACTGCACCACTGAAGCCACTATACCACTGAACCTAAGAGACCACTGAACACACTAAACCACTGAACCCACTATACCACTGAACCTAAGATACCAATGAACCCACTACACCACTGAACCCACTATACCACTGAACCCACTGCACCACTGAAGCCACTATACCACTGAAGCCACTATACCACTGAACCCAAGATAGTACTGAACCCACTATACCCTTTATTCCACTGAATCCACTATACCACTGAACCCACTATACCACTGAACCCACTATACCCTCTATACCACTGAACCCACTACACCACTGAACCCACTACACCACTGAACCCACTACACCACTGAACCCACTACACCACTGATCCCACGACACCACTGAACCCACTATACCCTCTATACTACTGAACCCACTACACCACTAAACTCACTACAGCACTGAACCCACTACACCACTGATCCCACGACACCACTGAACCCACTATACCCTCTATACTACTGAACCCACTACACCACTGAACCCACTACACCACTGAACCCACTACACCACTGAAACCACTATACCACTGAACCCACTATACCACTGAACCAAAGATACCACTGAACCTAAGATACCACTGAACCCACTAAACCACTGCACCACTGAAGCCACTGCACCACTGAAGCCACTATACCACTGAACCTAAGACACCACTGAACACACTAAACCACTGAACCCACTATACCACTGAACCTAAGATACCACTGAACCCACTACACCACTGAACCCACTATACCACTGAACCCACTGCACCACTGAAGCCACTATACCACTGAAGCCACTATACCACTGAAGCCACTATACCACTGAACCCAAGATACCACTGAACCCGCTATATCACTGAACCCAAGATACCACTGAAACCACTATACCGCTGAACCCACTACACCACTGAACCAACTATATAACTGAACTCACTATACTACTGCACCCACTGAACCCACTATACCACTGAACCCACTAAACCACTGAACCCAAGTTACCACTGAACCCAAGATACCACTGAACCCACTAAACCACTGAACCCAAGATACCACTGATCCCAAGATACCACTGAACCCACGATACCACCCAACCCAGTATACATTCTCCTGTGAATTTCAACTCGTTTGATGATTTCCCTGAACAAGGAAATTAATGATCGGCCTACACACTCACGTGGCATTATGTTGGCTGCAATCATGGTTTTACCCAAAATGCTTTGACCAGCGATGATGTCGCTTCCTGTGTAAATTGCTCAACGTTCACGATATCACGGCCACAAAACTTCACTACTCAGCCTCTTGACATGTCCTTCCCATATGTGCATGGTCTGGTCACCTGTCAAACTCAAGGAAACAATCCTGATACACATCAGTGTCATGGCCCTACAACATTCCACAATGATGTCCGAATTGACACCTCGTCTCGACATCATTCAAAAACAGAATCCAAGTTTCGACCGTTAAAGAAAAAGAAGATTGCCATTTGAAGTGCTTGATAAAACTTTTATCTCTCACCCATTTAAATGGAGGTGGTCTCTTCAATGACGTCACAGTTAAATCTTGGATCCGTGTCATGACCATTAACAGCACTTGTGGTTGACAGCTTGCGTGGAATACAAGAATATTCACATGAATGAGCTTGCTGGTAAAAACAATGTAAACACAACACAATGTTCTCCCCTTTTTTGGCTCACGTCACGTCCATCCGAGCATTCTGGGTTTCAAGGTAAGACAATTTGAATGTTTGGAGGACAATAGACACATGTGATGGAGAATTCGTAATGAGAGAGTAAATTCGAGTCGTGCCAGGACGAACCATCACACCTGGGACATCCCCGGGCCCGATGTGAAATACACACATTTGGCTTCCAGGTGGGTGACGTGTTTGAGTCAGTTACAGGTAATATGGGCAGCAGATCCGACCGACGTGACAGTTTAGCTGCTGTGACTACAGAAAGGATATTATATCCACGAGAGAACAGGGGTGTGTTCAGGTACCAAAGCAGCTTGTGTAGAAAAATAAACCTAATCTATGATGTGATAATCTATGATGTGATCTGGGTCAGATTGCGGGAGAGTGTGTCGGAGTGGTGCTGAGGTGTCGTCCACCAGACGGCGGTCTCCTTGGGTTAACCTGAGGCGGTCCCTTCGGGTGGGTGCCTGGAATGTCCTATCCCTAAGAGAGGATGATCACCTGTCTCTGTTATCATCTGAGCTCAAGCGTTTGGACATCGGGATTGCAGCTCTCTCTGAGGTTCGGAGACCGGATTGCGGCGAGATAATGGTGGGTGGTTACACCTACTATTGGTCTGGTCGCTCTGATGGTTACCATACCCAAGGAGTTGCTGTAGCTGTGTCCAATAAGCTGACCCCAATGATAATTGAGGTAACACCGGTCAACGAGCGTATTATGAGATTAAGGATTCGTCACTCCTTAGGTGTCATTTCCCTGGTCTCTATTTATGCTCCGACTGAGGCGAGTGATCTTACCGTGAAGGATGCATTCTACGCCACGCTCGAGTCTGTGGTTGATCAGTGCCCCAGACGAGATACACTTCTAGTCTTGGGGGATTTCAATGCATCGACTGGAACTGATAGGGATGGTTATGAGGTGTGTGTTGGTCCCCATGGGTCAGGAACTATGAACCAGAATAGCACTAAGTTCCTTGACTTTGCAAGAAGTCATGGACTTAGGGTGGCTGGTTCATGGTTTCAACGCCCGCAAGCTCATCGCTGGACTTGGTATTCCAACGCTGGCGGTGTGGCAAAGGAGATTGACCATGTCCTCATTGACGGTCGTTGGAGGATGATCCAGAACTGCAGGGTCTACCGGAGTGCTCAGTTCCTCAATACTGACCACAGCTTTGTTAGCAACTCTTAAGTTGCACCTTAAATCCGGGAAAATGGTACCATCCCAGCCTCGGCTGGATGTTGGCACGTTCAAGGATGAGAGGGTTGCTGAGGAGTTTGCGAACAGGCTGAGTGGACACTTTGCGGGTCTGGGTGCTTTGGGGGGTCCTGAAGGAGTTGTGGAGAGCCTTCAAGATCACCATCTTTGAAGTTGCTAGTGGATGTCTTGGAACTCACTGTTGGGCGAGGAAGAATTTCTCTCAAGGGACACTGGATACCATTGACCAGAGTCGCATGGCCAGGCTGAAAGGCAGAGCTGCGCTGTTCAGGGAGCTGAGGCGTAGCACTGTACATGCACTGAGGGTGGACAAGGAGGCCTATGTGCGAGGAATCTGTGAGGGGGTAGAGCATCACCTGTGGTCAAGTGATTCTCGTTCTGCTTACAGGGGGTCGCGCATTACGTTCATCCAAGCCCATCCCTCGGAGCACTGCAGTTCGAGCAGAGAGTGGTAGGCTCTTGACAGAGGAGTCTGAAGTGAAGGCCCGCTGGGCCGGTTACTTTGAGCGGTTGTACCAGGCTGATCCCCCAGCTGTCGAGTTGGACGTCAAGGGTGTTACAATCCCTGTTGCTGACCCTCGAATGAACTGTGGTCCACCATCGCTTGTGGAAACACGGGCTGCGGTGAACCAGTTGAAACGGGGCAAAGCTCCAGGGATCTGTGGCATCCATGCTGAACTTCTCAAGGCTGGTGGAAATGCTGCACTCGCGTCGTTGCATGCAGTTTTGTGTGCTGCCTGGAGCACAGGCATCATCCCAACTGACTGGAAGAGGGGCCTTGTTGTCCCTCTCTGGAAAGGAAGGGTGATCGCAAGACTGCAACAACTACCGAGGGGTGACGCTGCTCTCAGTGCCGGGCAAGGTCTTTGCTCGGATAATTCTTGATAGGGTTCGCCACCATCTGCTTGGCACCAGCGTCCAGAGCAGTCAGGCTTTACACCAAAGAGGTCAACGATTGACCGTATCCTTGCTCTTCGTGTCCTCACTGAACGCAGACGAGAGTTTCGGCAGGGGCTGCTTGCAGCCTATGTTGATCTCTGTAAAGCGTTCGATTCAGTGAATCGGGATGTCCTCTGGAGGATTCTTGGTCTTCGTGGGGTGCCACCGAAACTGATCGATCTGATGTCTGAACTCTACTCTGGTACTGAGAGTGCTGTGAAGTGTGGTGGTACCGCCTCTGACTTATTTCCAGTTGTTACTGGAGTTCGTCAGGGATGTGTACTTGCCCCCACACTTTTCAACACTTGTATGGACTGGATTTTGGGAGGATGTCGGAGAGATCAAGTTGCGGTGCATCGTTTGGCAATGTCAAGATCTCGGACCTTGATTTTGCAGATGATGCAGTCATCTTTGCGGAGACTTTAGACATCCTCTTGGGGCCCTCGAGGTGCTGAATGAGGAGTCGGGCCGTTTGGGATTACGGATTTCTTGGGTCAAAACAAAGATCCAGGCTTTCGGTGACATCTTGGATGCTGCTGTCCTGTCTGTGTCTGTTTGTGGTGAGGATGTTGAGGTCGTGGATAGATTCACTTACCTTGGCAGTGATATTCATGTCTCCGCAGGTTGTGAGCCGGAGGTCAATAGGCGTCTGGGTCGGGCCTGGGGAGTCATGGATTCACTGGATCATGGGGTGTGGCGCTGCCGGTACCTGTGTGGGAGGACGAAAGTCCGAGTCTTCAGGTCCTTGGTACTTCCAGTCTTGCTCTATGGGTGCGAGACTTGGACTTTGACCAAGGATCTGAGACGGAGACTTAATTCCTTTGGTACCAGGTCTCTTCGGAGAATCCTTGGCTATCGCTGGTCGGATTTTGTGTCCAACGAGCGGTTGCTGAGAGAGACTCGGATGAGATTTGTTACCTGCATAGTCCGTGAGCGTCAGCTGCGGCTGTATGGACATGTGGCTCGTTTTCCTGACGCTGATCCTGCTCACCAGATTCTCTCAGCGAGGGAGTCTCATGAGTGGAGGAGGCCAGTGGGCCGACCACGTGCCTCATGGTTGCAGCAGGTTGACCATCATCTCAAGGAGATGGGGATGGGCCTGGCATCTGCCTGGGGGATGGCCAGACAGAGGCCCCTGGAGTACCGGCGGAAAGTGGACGCAGCGACGCGCTGTTCTGGCACATGCTCCCATACCTGACCTATGATGTGAAATGACAGGTGGTATGAGGCTGAAGGTGTTAACCAGCACAGGTAACACATAACCTTGTTGACCTGGGTACAAACACCTCGACTCCGGTATCGTCATCTTGGCTGTGGTAGTGTCTGTTTTTTTCCCACCAGGAAGCAAGATTCCCAAAAAGCCAACTGCATTCTGGGAAAATAAAGCAACCTTCCAAAAAACACCTTCATTAACGCAGTCCTCGAGGCAATTACCGAAGACCAAAGATACACGAGGGTCCAGTGTTGGTCTGTTCCCAAATTTCTGTTGTGACGTAACAGGGAATGAACGACAAAGTGATGTATCTGGAGCGGGAGAACAAAAGGTGAAGTTGTCATGTTGGTGTGGAAAGTCCATGATGAAGAGGTGAGCGAGTTGTGAACGAGAGAAGAAGAGTGCAAAACTAGGTCTCGCGCTCATCAATAACCACCAACGTCGCTGGAAGCGTGGACCCTTGGATTTACAACAAGACCCCTTTGGCGGACCATGTTTCCAGATAAGTTGTTCATTTGGAATCTCAGGAAACGCTCTTTCCACATTGCTCATCCACCCATTGCTGGGAGAGTCATCGCGCCCTCTTTAAGGTGGGTTTTAACCGCGCACCACGGGACTACCAATTGCTATATAGATCATTGCGAGGGCGTTTGCTCTCCGGTGAACCTTAATAACAGGCAGTCTGGGCCTGGTCATGTATGAAAAACAAACATAATGAAGGCAAGCCATTGGTGTTCCATTATCAAAAGCACCGCACTGATTGCATGACGGGACACGGTGCCTAAATGCGGGTAATTAGAATTTTCAACCAATCAAAGCGCCCATTGTACGTGCTGCAAACAAGCGACCTGGGTCGTCCAAGACCACTAAGTGTATGAGGGGATACTGTGGGGATAACTACAGACAGGCCACTTCATGGCAACCTCAAACTCTGAACAAAGTAGCGTTTCACCACCGAAGACTGCCTGGTGTGACCTACAATATGCAAGACAAATCGTCACTGAGTTGGGACATCAGGTGATGGGATGTATATTTATGGGTGTGAGGGGATTGTGAGGTTGGAGGATTTGGATTCCAATTGCAACAGGTCACCACAGTGCGGTAAACACGTCGATGAGGCTTTGTTGTCTGCATGGATCATGTTGATATGACCTGCTAAATGCTGGTTCATCGTTCCATTATGGGGCAGATTTGGGTGAGGTTCCAAGGTTCTGAAGACCTCGACAGGCCCCCTATATCAACACATCATATATTTTAAGTGTTTGTTCAAAAAAAAATGATTGAACAAGACTCGAAAAAACACTTCAAATTCATCCAATGTCTATATTGGTAGTGAAACCAGACTTGGTGACGTAATGGTTGGAGCATCCGCTCCGAGTCCTGGAGGTCAGTGCTTTGAACCCAGTCCAAGCCATACAACAGATTTAAATATGGTGCGTGCTGCTTCCTTGCTGAACGCACAACATATAAAAAGTTAAGAGCACGGACAATCCACATACGTTGGCATGTGTGGGAGAAGGATATTTGCCCCACTGGGAATGCAAGGAAACGCCCCGCTGAGTGGGAAACACCCCGCTGAGTGGGAAACACCCCACTGAGTGGAAAATGTGAGGAAACGCCCCACTGAGTGGGTAATGTGAGGAAACGCCCGAGTGAGTGGGAAACGCCCCACTGAGTGGGAAACACCCCGCTGAGTGGGAAATGTGAGGAAACGCCCCACTGAGTGGGAAACACCCCGCTGAGTAGGAAATGAGAGGAAACGCCCCACTGAGTGGGAAACACCCCGCTGAGTGGGAAATGATAGGAAATGCACTACTGAGTGGTAAACACCCCGCTGAGTGGGAAATGTGAGGAAATGCCCCACTAAGTGGGAAACACCCCGCTGAGTGGGAAATGTGAGTAAACGCCCTACTGAGTGGGAAATGTGAGGAAACGCCCCACTGAGTGAGAAATGAGAGGAAATACCCGACTGAGTGGGAAACACCCCGCTGAGTGGGAAATGTGAGGAAATGCCCCACTGAGTGGGAAACACCCTGCTGAGTGGGAAATGTGAGGAAACGCCCTACTGAGTGGGAAACGCCCCGCTGAGTGGGAAATGAGAGGAAATGCCCTACTGAGTGGGAAACACCCTGCTGAGTGGGAAATGTGAGGAAACGCCCTACTGAGTGGAAAACGCCCCGCTGAGTGGGAAACGCCCCACTGAGTGGGAAACACCCTGCTGAGTGGGAAATGTGAGGAAACGCCCGAGTGAGTGGGAAACACCCCGCTGAGTGGGAAATGAGAGGAAATGCCCTACTGAGTGGGAAACACCCCGCTGAGTGGAAATGAGAGGAAATGCCCTACTGAGTGGGAAACACCCCGCTGAGTGGGAAATGTGAGGAAATGCCCCACTGAGTGGGAAATGTGAGGAAACGCCCCACTGAGTAGGAAATGAGAGGAAATATCCTACTGAGTGGGAAACACCTCACTGAGTGGGAAATGTGAGGAAACGCCTTACTGAGTGAGAAACGCCCCACTGAGTGGGAAACACCTCTCTGAGTAGGAAATGAGAGGAAACGCCCTACTGAGTGGGAAATACCCCGCTGAGTGGGAAATGTGAGGAAACGCACTACTGAGTGGGAAACACCCCGCTGAATGGGACATTAGAGGAAATATCCTACTGAGTGGGAAACACCCCACTGAGTGGGAAATGTGAGGAAACGCCCTACTGAGTGGGAAATGTGAGGAAACGCCCCACTGAGTGGGAAATGAGAGGAAATACCCCACTGAGAGGGAAACACCCCGCTGAGTGGGAAATGTAAGGAAACGCCTTACTGAGTGGGAAACACCCCGCTGAATGGGACATTAGAGGAAATATCCTACTGAGTGGGAAACACCCCACTGAGTGGGAAATGTGAGGAAACGCCTTACTGAGTGGGAAATGCCCCACTGAGTGGGAAACACCCCGCTGAGTGGGAAATATGAGGAAACGCCCGACTGAGTGGGAAACACCCCGCTGAGTGGGAAATGTAAAGAAACGCCTTACTGAGTGGGAAACACCCCGCTGAGTGGGAAATGAGAGGAAATGCCCTACTGAGTGGGAAACACCCCGCTGAGTGGGAAATGTGAGGAAATGCCCCACTGAGTGGGAAATGTGAGGAAACGCCCCATTGAGTAGGAAATGAGAGGAAATACCCTACTGAGTGGGAAACACCCCACTGAGTGGGAAATGTGAGGAAATGCCTTACTGAGTGGGAAACACCCCGCTGAGTGGGAAACGCCCCACTGAGTGGGACATGAGAGGAAATGCCCTGAGTGGGAAACACCCCGCTGAGTGGGAAACACCTCGCTGAGTAGGAAATGAGAGGAAACGCCCTACTGAGTGGGAAACACCCCGCTGAGTGGGAAATGCCCCATTGAGTGAGAAATACCCCGCTGAGTGGGAAACGCCCCACTGAGTGGGAAACTCCTCGCTGAGTAGGAAATGAGAGGAAACGCCCTCCTGAGTTGGAAACACCCCGCTGAGTAGGAAATGAGAGGAAATGCCCAACTGAGTGGGAAACACCCCGCTGAGTGGGAAATGAGAGGAAATACCCTACTGAGTGGGAAACACCCCGCTGAGTGGGAAATGTGAGGAAACGCCTTACTGAATGGGAAAAACCCCGCTGAGTGGGAAATGCCCCACTGAGTGGGAAACGCCCCACTGAGTGGGAAATGTGAGGAAATGCCTGAGTGGGAAATGTGAGGAAACGCCCAACTGAGTGGGAAATGAGAGGAAATACCCTACTGAGTGGGAAACACCCCGCTGAGTGGGAAATGTGAGGAAACGCACTACTGAGTGGGAAATACCCCGCTGAATGGGACATGAGAGGAAATACCCCACTGAGTGGGAAACACCCCACTGAGTGGGAAACACCCCGCTGAGTGGGAAATGTGCGGAAACGCCCTACTGAGTGGGAAACACCCCGCTGAGTGGGAAATGAGAGGAAATGCCCTACTGGGTGGGAAACACCCCACTGAGTGGGAAATGAGAGGAAATGCCCCGCTGAGTGGGAAATGTGAGGAAACGCCCCCACTGAGTGGGAAACACCCTGCTGAGTGGGAAATATGAGGAAACGCCCTACTGAGTGGGAAATGTGAGGAAACGCCCCACTGAGTGGGAAATGAGAGGAAATAACCCAATGAGTGGGAAACACCCCGCTGAATGGGAAATGTAAGGAAACGCCTTACTGAGTGGGAAACACCCCGCTGAATGGGACATGAGAGGAAATACCCTACTGAGTGGGAAACACCCCACTGAGTGGGAAATGTGAGGAAACGCCTTACTGAGTGGGAAACGCCCCACTGAGTGGGAAACACCCCGCTGAGTGGGAAATGTGAGGAAACGCCCTACTGAGTGGGAAACACCCCGCTGAGTAGGAAATGAGGAAACGCCCCACTGAGTGGGAAACACCCTGCTAAGTGGGAAATGAGAGGAAACGCCCCACTGAGTGGGAAACACCCCGCTGAGTGGGAAATGTGAGGAAACGCCCTACTGAGTGGGAAACACTCCTGCTGAGTAGGAAATGAGAGGAAACGCCCTACTGAGTGGGAAACACCCCGCTGAGTAGGAAATGAGAGGAAATGCCCTACTGAGTGGGAAACACCCCGCTGAGTAGGAAATGAGAGGAAACGCCCTACTGAGTGGGAAACACCCCGCTGAGTGGGAAATGTGAGGAAACACCCCGCTGAGTGGGAAATGTGAGGAAATGCCCCACTGAGTGGGAAATGTGAGTAAACACCCCACTGAGTGCGAAACGACCTGCCGAGTACAAAAATCCTAGGAAATGCCCCACTGAGTCAGAAACACTTCGCGAAGTAGGAAACGCTAATAAATGTCCCACCGAGTAGGAAATGTCCCGCTGAGTAGGAAATGCTGGGAAACACCCTCCTGAGAGCAGTGAGAAAGGCAACGCCATTGTTGTGACGTCACTGGTACCCAGATTGTCCAGAGAAGTGACAGCACTTTCCCCAAGCTCAGTGGCAGGGTTTGTCTCGTCCAGCAGTTTTGTGTTGTGCCGCGTACATTTGTTTTTATGTCTGTGATGTGGTGTGTGTGTGTGTGTGTGTGTGTGTGTGTGTGTGTGTGTGTGTGTGTGTGTGTGTGTGTGTGTGTGTGTGTGTGTGTGTGTGTGTACATATATATGCATACCAACAGCGCAGACAGAAATGCATACCAACACCGCATGTAAATGCCAAAAAGTCAACATAATGTATGTGGCTGGACGTACGTTTTTTGTTTTTTTTTCATTTACTTATTGACCACCTTTGACGTTTGCACGTGGTGCATGCTTGGGAGCCTCGTTGGTGTGCATTTCTGTCTCTGCTGTCGCTGATGATTTGCTAATAAGCGATGAAACCAGTCCAGCAGCTGAGCGTGTGTGTAGTATTGGGATTCTCATGTGTGTACTATTTGTGAATGTCTTTATAGCTGTGGAGGAATTCTGCGGAGCATTTCATACAGCAAACGCATACCTTGCGTAGCCTTTCATGGTTGCTTTATGCAGCTTCTTCGGCTATAAGAGTGTGAAAGTTGCTGTTGTTGACTAGTCACCACACGTGGGAGGGTTTCAGGAGATGGAACGGAGACCTGCCTTGTATCAGTGTGTGTGTGTGTGTGTGTGTGTGTGTGTGTGTGTGTGTGTGTGTGTGTGTGTGTGTGTGTGTGTGTGTGTGTGTGTGTGTGTGTGTGTGTGTGTGTGTGTGTGTGTGTGTGTGTGTGTGTGTGTGTGTGTGTGTGTGTGTGTGTACATTCCACTACGAGATCAAACACACCTTAGATCATGTGTAAATAATAACAATAATTTACTTTGTGTTTAATAATACGTGATGTTTCTGAGAAAGAATTCATGTAAGGTTCAAGTGGATCACTCAAAAAGATCAACGGACAACATCGGCCTATTCCCAATAGGTCAAGACACACCAAATCCAAAAATATATAAATAATAAATACTGTTATAACCGCTCCTCTACACTTCCACTTGTATACTGTAAATTATCAACATCTGGCCATTGTATCAGATAGGATATTGCCTCCAAAATGGTGTTTCCATACCTGGATGGAAGGTGAATGATCCAAAGTAACCACGTAACATTCACAAGGTCCATCTCGTGCAGACCTCAAGACCGTTTCCAGTCCCAACCACTTTCCCAATTGCGATCCAAGGTGACACATTTTAACCCTCAATCAAATGTGCGTTGGTGTTGGAGGTCAGGGAAGATTATTAGCAATAAAGAGGAGGTTGGGCAGGGTGGGAAGTAATTAAAGAGCAATCAGAAACAAGAGCAGGTGTGAAATTGGTCACGTGGGCAATAAGACACAGCAACAAATATCTGACCAGTTTTACAAGCACACTGGGGGACTCCAATTGAGATGGCCATATGCCTCTGGCACGACCTTGGCGGAATGAAGAAACAAGGTGAGGAGGCATGTTTGATGACTTTAATACCTGCAATGCTTGGTAGGGCCTGAGCAGTAGAGCAAGACCAAAAGGGACAAAGTACTTGGCCTAAATGTTGACCTCTTGGTACTTTCTCATGCAGTGGGGATATTCAAATATACTGCTCACTTCATTGGGAATCCAGAAAGAGAGAATAAATCGTTTCATAGGGAATGAGTAACACATTCACAGCTTGTCTTGGCATGGTCCAAATTCATTTGTAACCGTTGTGCGACTTTGAAGACCAGAAATGGAGTAACACAAGGCATTTCCGGTTATAGCAGCAGAGTAATTGATTGGAAATTAACCCGACACATGTGGCTGCGTGTGCTTTAGGAGGCCGATAAGAGGTTCATCAATTATAATGCAAGAAGGCGACAAAGCAAGTAGTGATAGAACGGTTTCAAAGGATCCTGAAAGAGAGCAGCAGAACCGGCGGTCACATGGGTAGGACAGTTGAATTATAGAATTCACTCAGGTAAGCAAAATTAGAGAGCACCTGATTCTCGGCCAACATATGAAACATGCCATATAATCCAGGGAAGTCTAACTTTCTCACCTCGTCTCTCCAGAAGAATGGTCGAGACTCTGGAGATATACCATCTATTTATTTGATGTAGTCAGTCACCGGAAGATGTGCAGTCCCCTGAACTTTTGGGTCTCACCATCAGCTATGACCTTTCCTGCTCACACCATAATCAAAGCTGGCCTCCCATGGCAGCCACAGACTGAGCATCCTCCATCATGCCAAGTTCTTCTTCGTAAGTCAGAACCACTCACAGCCTACAAGGCCATTGTTGATAGCTCGGTGGATTACTGCGCTCCCCTTTGGGACGGGACTACTGCATCACACATGTCGTTCCTGGATGCTGTGGAATCCAAAGCTCTCAATACCATTGGCATCTTAAACAAAGAAGTACAAGCACAGGACATGATACTCTCTCATCGCTGGCATGTTGGCAGCCTCTCCACAAATATACATTTGAACTTCTTGTTTTGAGCAAGAATGGAGATTATTTTAATAGAGAGCGTTGAACATAGATCCACGAGATTGATTTCGGGCCGAGCGAGACAAAGTTATGAGGAGCGCCCGAAGGAGAGAGCACTTTATTCATTAGAAAGGAGGTGATTCGGAGTGGTTGACTCCGGAGTGGGTTTCGGAGTGGGTAGGGGAGAGAGATAGAGATGTTTGAAACAAACGAAGGGTCGTGATAGTGTTACGAATTTGGAAGCCTTGTGCACACAGACAGACATCCGTCCCCGTAGCTTAGTTATTTCGATAAGTATGTGTTTCTAGTTAGAATCCATCCCCCATGTCTAATGGGAATTACGTGTACATGCGCTGCGAAGTTATTTGATAGATAGGATTTTTACACTTATGACAACGCCAACAACAACACTGCTCGAGGAATTGTCCGTGCTGTTCGAGCGCTCACGAAGCGTTTCGTTCTGGCCTGGCACCAAATGAGAGAATGCATCATTTTGCGGCCAATTGGCAATGAGCGGATCAGAGCCGGGGCAGTCCTTTTCAAGAAGGCGGAGCCTTAACACGCGGTCCGCTCAATGAGAGCAGGCCATGCATGAGCGGACTGTGCCCGAGAAGGACGACAGAAGAAAGGAGAACAAATAATTGCGCCCCGTCAGCTCGAGCGCGTGGTCTGCTTCTCTGATCGCATCTCGACGCTGGTCTGGTTCTCTGATCACATCTCGAAGCTGGTCTGGTTCTCTGATCGCATCTCGCTGGCGCTGGTCTGGTTCTCTGATCGCATCTCGCTGGCGCTGGTCCGGTTTTCGGATGGCATCTCTCGACGCTGGTCTGGCCTCATCTCGCCACTGGCGCTGGTCTGCGTCTGGCTGCCAAGGGTCCATCTTTTGACGACCGGAGCTCCGGGAAGGGGTGGACGTCCAGCCGCGTGCTCGCGGCCAGGTAGCCAGCCATCCTGACTCCCAGCCAAACTATCCTCCGTGGCTGGAGAGCCGGATAAAGACCATTTGGGTCCGTTTCTTTTGTGTGTGCATGCGTATATCTTGTGGGCCCGTCTTTAAGTAGCAACTGGTTGAGTGATTTTGCTGTACATTATTTGCATCCTTTATAGTCGGTTTAACTCTGCCCTTTATGTGTTCCTTCCCCACCTATTGTAATAAATCCCGCTATTGTTGAATGTTTCAGCTCATCCTTGTCCTTTCCTTCATTGGTTTAGCACGGTGCGTGTTGGGTGATTGAAAAGGCTGTTGCTGCTGTAGTTCCTGTCAGGACAGGAAACCCTACTGCTGTGCTGGCAGGGCAAAGCAAGTTACAATGTGGACATGACTTGTCCATCAACAGTTCATGCAGTGGGTGCAGTTTCCTGGGTCGGGGGGAGAGTGGGTGCAGTTCCCTGCGTAGGGGAGAGAGTTGGCACAGTTCCCTAGGTAGGGGAAAGAGTGGGCACAGTTCCCTGGGTAGGGGAGAGAGTGGACGCAATTCCCTGGGTAGGGGAGAGACTGGGCACAGTTCCCTGGGCAGAGGAGAGAGTGGGTGCAGTTCCCTGGGTAGGGGAGAGAGTGGGCACATTTCCATGGGTAGGGGAGAGAGTGGGCGCAGTTCCCTGGGTAGGGGAGAGTGTGGGCGCAGTTACCTGGGTAGGGGAGAGAGTGGGCGCAGTTCCGTGGGTAGGGGAGAGAGAGGGTTCAGTTCCCTGGGTAGGGGAGAGAGTACGCGCAGTTCCCTGGGTAGGGGAGAGAGTGGGTGCAGTTTCCCTGGGGAGGGGAGAGAGTGGGTGCAGTTTCCCTGGGTAGGAGAGAGAGTGGGTGCGGTTCCCTGGATAGGGGAGAGAGTGGGTGCAGTTCCCTGGGTAGGGGAGAGAGTGGGTGCCGTTCCCTAGGAAGATGAGAGAGTGGGTGCAGTTCCCTGGGAAGGGGAGAGAGTGGGCGCAGTTCCCTGGGTAAGGGAGCGAGTGGGTGCATTTCCCCGGGTAAGGGAGAGAGTGGGTGCAGTTCCATGGGAAGGGGAGAGAGTGGATGCAGTTTCATGGGTAGGGGAGAGAGTGGGTGCAGTTCCCTCAGTAGGGGAGAGAGTTTGCACAGTTCCCTGGGTATGGCAGAGAGTGGGCACAGTTCCCTGGGTAGGGGAGGGAGTGGGCGCAGTTCCCTGGGTAGGGGAGAGAGAGAGGGTGCAGTTCCCTGGGTAGGGGGGAGAGTGGGTGCAATTCCCTGGGTAGGGGAGAGAGTGGGTGCAGTTCCCTCAGTAGGGGAGAGAGTTTGCACAGTTCCCTGGGTATGGCAGAGAGTGGGCACAGTTCCCTGGGTAGGGGAGAGAGTGGGCGCAGTTCCCTGGGTAGGGGAGAGAGTGGTCGCAGTTCCCTGGGGAGGGGAGAGAGAGAGGGTGCAGTTCCCTGGGTAGGGGGGAGAGTGGGTGCAGTTCCCTGGGTAGGGGAGAGAGTGGGCGCAGTTCCCTGGGAAGGAGAGAGAGTGGGCGCAGTTCCCTGGGGAGGAGAGAGAGTATATGCAGTTCCCTGGGAAGGGAAGAGAGAGGGCGCAGTTCCCTGCATAGGGGAGAGAGAGGGTGCAGTTCCCTGGGGAGGGGAGAGAGTGGGCGCAGTTCCTGGGTAGGGGAGAGAGTGGCCGCAGTTCCCTTGGTAGGGGAGCGAGTGGTCGCAGTTCCCTGTGTTGGGGAGAGAGTGGGCACAATTCCCTGGGTAGGGGGGAGAGTGGGCACAGTTCCCTGGGTAGGGGAGAGAGTGCGTGCAGTTCCCTGAGGAGGGGAGAGAGTGGGTGCAGTTCCCTGGGTAGAGGAGAGAGTGGGTGCAGTTCCCCAGGAAGGGGAGAGAGAGTGGGCACAGATCCCTGGGGAGGGGAGAGAGTGGGTGCAGTTCCCTGGGTAGTGGAGAGAGTGGGTGCAGTTTCCCTGGGTAGGGGAGAGAGTGGGTGCAGTTCTCTGGGGAGGGGAGAGAGTGGGTGCAGTTCTCTGGGGAGGGGAGAGAGTGGGTGCAGTTTCCCTGGGTAGGGGAGAGAGTGGGTGCAGTTCTCTGGGGAGGGGAGAGAGTGCGTGTAGTTCCCTGGGTAGGGGAGAGAGTGGGTGCAGTTCCCTGGGTAGGGGAGAGAGTGGGTGCAGTTTCCCTGGGTAGGGGAGAGAGTGGGTGCAGTTCTCTGGGGAGGGGAGAGAGTGCGTGTAGTTCCCTGGGTAGGGGAGAGAGTGGGTGCAGTTCCCTGGGTATGGGATAGAGAGGGTGCAGTTCCCTCGGAAGGGAAGAGAGTGGGTGCAGTTTCCTGGGTAGAGGAGCGAGTGGGTGCATTTCCCTGGGTAAGGGAGAGAGTGTGTGCAGTTTCCTGGATAGGGGAGAGAGTGGGCACAGTTCCCTGGGTAGGGGAGAGTGGGAGCAGTTCCCTGGGTAGGAGAGAGAGTGGGCGCAGTTCCCTGGGTAGGGGAGAGAGAGGGGGCGAAGTTCCCTGGGTAGGGGAGAGAGTGCGTGCAGTTCCCTTGGTAGGGGAGAGAGTGGGTGCAGTTCCTGGGTAGGGGAGAGAGTGGGTGCCGTTCCCTGGGAAGATGAGAGAGTGGGCGCAGTTCCATGGGTAGGGGAGAGAGTGGGTGCAGTTCCCTGGGTAGGGGAGAGAGTGGGTGCAGTTTCCCTGGGTAGGGGAGAGAGAGTGTGCAGTTCCCTGGGTAGGGGAGAGAGTGGGCGCAGTTCCCAAGGTAGATGAGAGAGTGGGTGCAGTTCCCTTGGTAGGGGAGAGAGTGGTTGCAGTTTCCTGTGTTGGGGGGAGGGTGGGCACAGTTCCCTGGGAAGGGGAGAGAGTGGCTGCAGTTCCCTGAGGAGGGGAGAGAGTGGGTGCAGTTCCCTGGGTAGAGGAGAGAGTGGGTGCAGTTCCCCAGGAAGGGGAGTGAGTGGGCACAGATCCCTGGGGAGGGGAGAGAGTCGGTGCAGTTCCCTGGGTAGTGGAGAGTGCGTGTAGTAGCCTGGAAAGGGGAGAGAGTGGGTGCAGTTCCCTGAGTAGGGAGAGAGTGGGCGCAGTTCCCTGTGTTGGGGAGAGAGTGGATGCAGTTCCCTGTGTAGGGGAGAGAGTGGGTGCAGTTTCCTGGGTAGGGGAGAGAGTGGGCACAGTTCCCTGGGTATGGGAGAGAGTGGGCACAGTTCCCTGGGTATGGGAGTGAGTGGGTGCAGTTTCCTGGGTAGGGGAGAGAGTGGGCGCAGTTCCCTGGGTAGGGCAGAGCGAGGGTGCAGTTCTTTGGGTAGGGGAGAGAGTGGGCGCAGTTCCCTGTGTCGGGGGGAGAGAGTGGGCACAGTTCCCTGGATAGGGGAGAGAGTGGACGCAGTTCCCTGGGTAGGGGAGAGAGTGGGCGCAGTTCCCTGGGTAGGGGAGAAAGTGGCTGCAGTTCCCTGAGGAGGGGAGAGTGTGGGTGCAGTACAGTGGCAAGGGGAGAGAGTTGGCACAGTTCCCTGGGGAGGGGAGAGAGTGTGCGTAGTTCCCTGAGTGGGAGAGAGAGTGGGTGCAGTTCCCTGGGTAGGGGAAAGAGTGGGCGCAGTTCCCTGGGTAGGGGAGAGAGTGGGTGCAGTTCCCTGGGTAAGGGAGAGAGTTGCTGCAGCTCCCTGGGTAGGTGAGAGCATGGCCGCAGTTCCCTTGGTCGGGGAGAGAGTGGGCACAGTTCCCTGGGTAGGGGAGAGAGTGGTCGCAGTTCCCTGGGTAGGGGAGAGAGTGGGCGCAGTTCCCTGGGTAGGGGAGAGAGTGGGTGCAGTTCCCTGGGTGGAGGAGAGAGTGGGTGTAGTTCCCCAGGAAGGGGAGAGAGTCGGTGCAGTTCCCTGGGTAGTGGAGAGTGCGTGTAGTTCCCTGGAAAGGGGAGAGAGTGGGTGCAGTTCCCTGGGTAGGGGAGAGAGTGGGTGCAGTTCCCTGGGTAAGGGAGAGAGTTGCTGCAGCTCCCTGGGTAGGTGAGAGCATGGCCGCAGTTCCCTTGGTCGGGGAGAGAGTGGGCACAGTTCCCTGGGTAGGGGGGAGAGTGGGCACAGTTCCCTGGGAAGGGGAGAGAGTGGGCGCAGTTCCCTGGGTAGGGGAGAGAGTGGGTGCAGTTCCCTGGGTGGAGGAGAGAGTGGGTGTAGTTCCCCAGGAAGGGGAGAGAGTCGGTGCAGTTCCCTGGGTAGTGGAGAGTGCGTGTAGTTCCCTGGAAAGGGGAGAGAGTGGGTGCAGTTTCCCTGGGTAGGGGAGAGAGTGGGTGCAGTTCCCTTGGTAGGGGAGAGAGTGGTCGCAGTTCCCTGTGTTGGGGGAGAGTGGGCACAGTTCCCTGGGAAGGGGAGAGAGTGGGTGCAGTTCCCTGAGGAGGGGAGAAAGTGGGTGCAGTTCCCTGGGTAGGTGAGAGAGTGGACGCAGTTCCCTGGGTAGGGGAGAGAGTGGGCTAGTTCCCTGGGTAGGAGAGACACTGGGTGCAGTTCCCTGGGTAGGGGAGAGAGTGGGCGCAGTTCCCTGGAAATGGGAGAGAGTGGGTGCAGTTCCCTGGGTAGGTGAGAGAGTGGGCACAGTTCCCTGAGGAGGGGAGAGAATGGGATCAGTTCCCTGGGTAGGGGAGAGAGTGGGTGCAGTTTCCCTGGGTAAGGGAGAGAGAGGGTGCAGTTCCCTGGGTACGGGAGAGAGTGGGCGCAGTTCCCTGGGTCGGGGAGAGAGTGGGTGCAATTACCTGAGGAGGGGAGAGAGTGGGTGCAGTTCCCTGGGTCGGGGAGGGAATGGGTGCAGTTCCCTCTGTCGGGGAGAGAGTGGGTGCAGTTTCCTGGGTAGGGGAGAGAGTGGACGCAGTTCCCTGGGTCGGGGAGAGAGTGGGTGCAGTTTCCTGAGCAGGGGAGAGAGTGGGTGCAGTTCCCTGGGTAGGTGAGAGAGTGGGCGCAGTTCCCTGAGGAGGGGAGAGAATGGGATCAGTTCCCTGGGTAGGGGAGAGAGTGGGCGCAGTTCCCTGGGTAGGGGAGAGAGTGGGCGCAGTTCCCTGGGTAGGGGAGAGAGTGGGCGCAGTTCCCTGGGTCGGGGAGAGAGTGGGTGCAGTTTCCTGAGCAGGGGAGAGAGTGGGTGCAGTTCCCTGGGTAGTGTAGAGAGTGGGTGCAGTTCCCTGTGTAGAGGAGAGAGTGGGCACGGTTCCCTGGATATGGGAGAGAGTGGACGCAGTTCCCTGGGTCGGGGAGAGAGTGGGTGCAGTTCCCTAGGTAAGGGAGAGAGTGGGTGCAGTTCCCTGGGAAGGGGAGAGAGTGGACACAGTTCCCTGGGTAGGGGAGAGAGTGGGCGCATTTCCCTGGGTAGTGGAGAGTGTGGGTGCAGTTCCCTGGGTAGGGGAGAGAGTGGGCGCAGTTCCCTGAGGAGAGAGAATGGGCACATTTCCCTGGGTAGGGGAGAGAGTGGGTGCAGTTTCCCAGTGTCGGGGAGAGAGTGGGTGCAGTTTCCTGGGTAGGGGAGAGAGTGGGCGCAGTTCCCTGGGTCGGGGAGAGAGTGGGTGCAATTACCTGAGGAGGGGAGAGAGTGGGTGCAGTTCCCTGGGTCGGGGAGGGAATGGGTGCAGTTCCCTCTGTCGGGGAGAGAGTGGGTGCAGTTTCCTGGGTAGGGGAGAGAGTGGACGCAGTTCCCTGGGTCGGGGAGAGAGTGGGTGCAGTTTCCTGAGCAGGGGAGAGAGTGGGTGCAGATCCCTGGGTAGGTGAGAGAGTGGGCGCAGTTCCCTGAGGAGGGGAGAGAATGGGCGCAGTTCCCTGGGTCGGGGAGAGAGTGGGTGCAGTTTCCTGAGCAGGGGAGAGAGTGGGTGCAGTTCCCTGCGTAGTGTAGAGAGTGGGTGCAGTCCCCTATGTAGAGGAGAGAGTGGGCGCGGTTCCTTGGATATGGGAGAGAGTAGACGCAGTTCCCGAGGTCGGGGAGAGAGTGGGTGCAGTTCCCGAGGTAAGGGAGAGAGTGAGTGCAGTTCCCTGGGAAGGGGAGAGAGTGGACACAGTTCCCTGGGTAGGGGAGAGAGTGGGCGCATTTCCCTGGGTAGTGGAGAGTGTGGGTGCAGTTCCCTGGGTAGGGGAGAGAGTGGGCGCAGTTCCCTGAGGAGAGAGAATGGGCACATTTCCCTGGGTAGGGGAGAGAGTGGGCGCAGTTCCCTGGGTAGGGGAGAGAGGGGTGCAGTTTCCCTGGGTTGGGGAGAGAGTGGGTGCAGTTCCCTGGGTTGGTAAGAGAGGGGGCATAGTTCCCTGGGTATGGAAGAGAGTGGGCACATTTCCCTCGGTAGGGGAGAGAGTGGGCGCAGTTCCCTGGGTAGGGGAGAGAGTGGGCGCAGTTCACTGGGTAGGGGAGAGAGGGTGCAGTTCCCTGGGTAGGGGAGAGAGTGGGCGCAGTTCCTGGGTAGGGGAGAGAATGGCCGCAGTTTCCTTGGTAGGGGAGAGAGTGGTCGCAGTTCCCTGTGCTGGGGAGAGAGTGGGCACAGTTCCCTGTGTAGGGGGGAGAGTGGGCACAGTTCCCTGGGAAGGGGAGAGAGTGTGTGCAGTTCCCTGAGGAGGGGAGAGAGTGGGTGCAGTTCACTGGGTAGAGGAGAGAGTGGGTGTAGTTCCCCAGGAAGGGGAGAGAGTCGGTGCAGTTCCCTGGGTAGTGGAGAGTGCGTGTAGTTCCCTGGAAAGTGGAGAGAGTGGGTGCAGTTCCCTGGGTAGGGGAGAGAGTGGGTGCAGTTTCCCTGGGTAGGGGAGAGAGTGGGTGCAGTTCCCTGGGTAGTGGAGGGAGTGGGTGAAGTTCCCTCGAAAGGGGATAGAGTGGGCGCAGTTCCCTGGGTAGGGGAGAGAGTGGGCGCAGTTCCCTGAGGAGAGAGAATGGGCACATTTCCCTGGGTAGGGGAGAGAGTGGGCGCAGTTCCCTGGGTAGGGGAGAGAGTGGGTGCAGTTTCCCTGGGTTGGGGAGAGAGTGGGTGCAGTTCCCTGGGTTGGTAAGAGAGGGGGCATAGTTCCCTGGGTATGGAAGAGAGTGGGCACATTTCCCTCGGTAGGGGAGAGAGTGGGCGCAGTTCCCTGGGTAGGGGAGAGAGTGGGAGCAGTTCACTGGGTAGGGGAGAGAGAGGGTGCAGTTCCCTGGGTAGGGGAGAGAGTGGGCGCAGTTCCTGGGTAGGGGAGAGAATGGCCGCAGTTTCCTTGGTAGGGGAGAGAGTGGTCGCAGTTCCCTGTGCTGGGGAGAGAGTGGGCACAGTTCCCTGGGTAGGGGGGAGAGTGGGCACAGTTCCCTGGGAAGGGGAGAGAGTGTGTGCAGTTCCCTGAGGAGGGGAGAGAGTGGGTGCAGTTCCCTGGGTAGAGGAGAGAGTGGGTGTAGTTCCCCAGGAAGGGGAGAGAGTCGGTGCAGTTCCCTGGGTAGTGGAGAGTGCGTGTACTTCCCTGGAAAGTGGAGAGAGTGGGTGCAGTTCCCTGGGTAGGGGAGAGAGTGGGTGCAGTTTCCCTGGGTAGGGGAGAGAGTGGGTGCAGTTCCCTGGGTAGTGGAGGGAGTGGGTGAAGTTCCCTGGAAAGGGGATAGAGTGGGTGCAGTTCCCTGGGTAAGGGAGAGAGTGGGTGCAGTTTCCCTGGAAGGGGAGAGAGTGGGCGCAGTTCTCTGGGTCGGGGAACGAGTGGGTGCATTTCCCTGGGTAAGGGAGAGAGTGGATGCAGTTCCCTGTGTTGGGGAGAGAGTGGGAGCAGTTTCCTGCGTAGGGGAGAGAGTGGGCACAGTTCCCTGGGTAGGGGAGAGAGAGCGTGCAGTTCCCTGGGTAGGGGAGAGAGTGGGCGCAGTTCCCTGGGTAGGGGGGAGAGAGGGTTCAGTTCCCTGGGTAGGGGAGAGAGTACGTGCAGTTCCCTGGGTAGGGGAGAGAGTGGGTGCAATTTCCCTGGGGAGGGGAGAGAGTGGGTGCAGTTCCCTGGGTAGGAGAGAGAGTGGGTGCAGTTCCCTGGGAAGGGGAGAGAGGTGTCGTAGTTTCCTGGGTAGGGGAGAGAGTATGTGCAGTTCCCTGGGAAGGGGAGAGAGTGGGTGCAGTTCCCTGGGTAGAGGAGCGAGTGGGTGCCGTTCCCTGGGAAGATGAGAGAGTGGGTGCAGTTCCATGGGAAGGGGAGAGAGTGGGCGCAGTTCTCTGGGAAGGGGAGAGAGTGGGTGCAGTTCCCTGGGAAGGGGAGAGAGTGGGTGCAGTTCCCTGGGAAGGGGAGAGGGTGGGCGCAGTTCCCTGGGTAAAGGAGCGAGTGGGTGCATTTCCCCGGGTAAGGGAGAGAGTGGGTGCAGTTCCCTGGGTAGGGGAGAGAGTGGATGCAGTTTCCTGGGTAGGGGAGAGAGTGGGTGCAGTTCCCTCGATAGGGGAGAGAGTTTGCACAGTTCCCTGGGTATGGCAGAGAGTGGGCACAGTTCCCTGGGTAGGGGAGAGAGTGGGCGCAGTTCCCTGGGTAGGGGAGAGAGTGGGCGCAGTTCACTGGGTAGGGGAGAGAGAGGGTGCAGTTCCCTGGGTAGGGGAGAGAGTGGGCGCAGTTCCTGGGTAGGGGAGAGAGTGGCCGCAGTTTCCTTGGTAGGGGAGAGAGTGGTCGCAGTTCCCTGTGCTGGGGAGAGAGTGGGCACAGTTCCCTGGGTAGGGGGGAGAGTGGGCACAGTTCCCTGGGAAGGGGAGAGAGTGTGTGCAGTTCCCTGAGGAGGGGAGAGAGTGGGTGCAGTTCCATGGGTAGAGGAGAGAGTGGGTGTAGTTCCACAGGAAGGGGAGAGAGTCGGTGCAGTTCCCTGGGTAGTGGAGAGTGCGTGTAGTTCCCTGGAAAGGGGAGAGAGTGGGTGCAGTTCCCTGGGTAGGGGAGAGAGTGGGTGCAGTTTCCCTGGGTAGGGGAGAGAGTGGGTGCAGTTCCCTTGGTAGGGGAGAGAGTGGTCGCAGTTCCCTGTGTTGGGGGGAGAGTGGGCACAGTTCCCTGGGAAGGGGAGAGAGTGGGTGCAGTTCCCTGAGGAGGGGAGAAAGTGGGTGCAGTTCCCTGGGTAGGTGAGAGAGTGGACGCAGTTCCCTGGGTAGGGGAGAGAGTGGGTGCAGTTCCCTGGGTAGGTGAGAGAGTGGGCGCAGTTCCCTGAGGAGGGGAGAGAATGGGATCAGTTCCCTGGGTAGGGGAGAGAGTGGGGGCAGTTCCCTGGGTAGGGGAGAGAGTGGGTGCAGTTTCCCAGTGTCGGGAGAGAGTGGGTGCAGTTTCCTGGGTAGGGGAGAGAGTGGGCGCAGTTCCCCGGGTCGGGGAGAGAGTGGGTGCAATTACCTGAGGAGGGGAGAGAGTGGGTGCAGTTCCCTGGGTCGGGGAGGGAATGGGTGCAGTTCCCTCTGTCGGGGACAGAGTGGGTGCAGTTTCCTGGGTAGGGGAGAGAGTGGGCGCAGTTCCCTGGGTCGGGGAGAGAGTGGGTGCAGTTTCCTGAGCAGGGGAGAGAGTGGGTGCAGTTCCCTGGGTAGTGTAGAGAGTGGGTGCAGTTCCCTATGTAGAGGAGAGAGTGGGCGCGGTTCCTTGGATATGGGAGAGAGTGGACGCAGTTCCCTAGGTCGGGGAGAGAGTGGGTGCAGTTCCCTAGGTAAGGGAGAGAGTGGGTGCAGTTCCCTGGGAAGGGGAGAGAGTGGACACAGTTCCCTGGGTAGGGGAGAGAGTGGGCGCATTTCCCTGGGTAGTGGAGAGTGTGGGTGCAGTTCCTTGGGTAGGGGAGAGAGTGGGCGCAGTTCCCTGAGGAGAGAGAATGGGCACATTTCCCTGGGTAGGGGAGAGAGTGGGCGCAGTTCCCTGGGTAGGGGAGAGAGGGGTGCAGTTTCCCTGGGTTGGGGAGAGAGTGGGTGCAGTTCCCTGGGTTGGTAAGAGAGGGGGCATAGTTCCCTGGGTATGGAAGAGAGTGGGCACATTTCCCTCGGTTGGGGAGAGAGTGGGCGCAGTTCCCTGGGTAGGGGAGAGAGTGGGCGCAGTTCACTGGGTAGGGGAGAGAGAGGGTGCAGTTCCCTGGGTAGGGGAGAGAGTGGGCGCAGTTCCTGGGTAGGGGAGAGAATGGCCGCAGTTTCCTTGGTAGGGGAGAGAGTGGTCGCAGTTCCCTGTGCTGGGGAGAGAGTGGGCACAGTTCCCTGGGTAGGGGGGAGAGTGGGCACAGTTCCCTGGGAAGGGGAGAGAGTGTGTGCAGTTCCCTGAGGAGGGGAGAGAGTGGGTGCAGTTCCCTGGGTAGAGGAGAGAGTGGGTGTAGTTCCCCAGGAAGGGGAGAGAGTCGGTGCAGTTCCCTGGGTAGTGGAGAGTGCGTGTAGTTCCCTGGAAAGTGGAGAGAGTGGGTGCAGTTCCCTGGGTAGGGGAGAGAGTGGGCGCAGTTCCTGGGTAGGGGAGAGAATGGCCGCAGTTTCCTTGGTAGGGGAGAGAGTGGTCGCAGTTCCCTGTGCTGGGGAGAGAGTGGGCACAGTTCCCTGGGTAGGGGGGAGAGTGGGCACAGTTCCCTGGGAAGGGGAGAGAGTGTGTGCAGTTCCCTGAGGAGGGGAGAGAGTGGGTGCAGTTCCCTGGGTAGAGGAGAGAGTGGGTGTAGTTCCCCAGGAAGGGGAGAGAGTCGGTGCAGTTCCCTGGGTAGTGGAGAGTGCGTGTACTTCCCTGGAAAGTGGAGAGAGTGGGTGCAGTTCCCTGGGTAGGGGAGAGAGTGGGTGCAGTTTCCCTGGGTAGGGGAGAGAGTGGGTGCAGTTCCCTGGGTAGTGGAGGGAGTGGGTGAAGTTCCCTGGAAAGGGGATAGAGTGGGTGCAGTTCCCTGGGTAAGGGAGAGAGTGGGTGCAGTTTCCCTGGAAGGGGAGAGAGTGGGCGCAGTTCTCTGGGTCGGGGAACGAGTGGGTGCATTTCCCTGGGTAAGGGAGAGAGTGGATGCAGTTCCCTGTGTTGGGGAGAGAGTGGGAGCAGTTTCCTGCGTAGGGGAGAGAGTGGGCACAGTTCCCTGGGTAGGGGAGAGAGAGCGTGCAGTTCCCTGGGTAGGGGAGAGAGTGGGCGCAGTTCCCTGGGTAGGGGGGAGAGAGGGTTCAGTTCCCTGGGTAGGGGAGAGAGTACGTGCAGTTCCCTGGGTAGGGGAGAGAGTGGGTGCAGTTTCCCTGGGGAGGGGAGAGAGTGGGTGCAGTTCCCTGGGTAGGAGAGAGAGTGGGTGCAGTTCCCTGGGAAGGGGAGAGAGGTGTCGTAGTTTCCTGGGTAGGGGAGAGAGTATGTGCAGTTCCCTGGGAAGGGGAGAGAGTCGGTGCAGTTCCCTGGGTAGAGGAGAGAGTGGGTGCCGTTCCCTGGGAATATGAGAGAGTGGGTGCAGTTCCATGGGAAGGGGAGAGAGTGGACGCTGTTCCCTGGGAAGGGGAGAGAGTGGGTGCAGTTCCCTGGGTAGGGGAGAGAGTGGGTGCAGTTCCCTGGGAAGGGTAGAGGGTGGGCGCAGTTCCCTGGGGAAAAGAGCGAGTGGGTGCATTTCCCCGGGTAAGGGAGAGAGTGGGTGCAGTTCCCTGGGTAGGGGAGAGAGTGGATGCAGTTTCCTGGGTAGGGGAGAGAGTGGGTGCAGTTCCCTCGATAGGGGAGAGAGTTTGCACAGTTTCCTGGGTATGGCAGAGAGTGGGCACAGTTCCCTAGGTAGGGGAGAGAGTGGGCGCAGTTCCTGGGTAGGGGAGAGAGTGGTCGCAGTTCCCTGGGTAGGGGAGAGAGAGGGTGCAGTTGCCTGGGTAGGGGAGAGAGTGGGCGCAGTTCCTGGGTAGGGGAGAGAGTGGTCGCAGTTTCCTTGGTAGGGGAGAGAGTGGTCGCAGTTCCCTGTGCTGGGGAGAGAGTGGGCACAGTTCCCTGGGTAGGGGGAGAGTGGGCACAGTTCCCTGGGAAGGGAGAGAGTGTGTGCAGTTCCCTGAGGAGGGGAGAGAGTGGGTGCAGTTCCATGGGTAGAGGAGAGAGTGGGTGTAGTTCCACAGGAAGGGGAGAGAGTCGGTGCAGTTCCCTGGGTAGTGGAGAGTGCGTGTAGTTCCCTGGAAAGGGGAGAGAGTGGGTGCAGTTCCCTGGGTAGGGGAGAGAGTGGGCGCAGTTTCCCTGGGTAGGTGGGAGAGAGGGTTCAGTTCCCTGGGTAGGGGAGAGAGTGGGCGCAGTTCCCTGTGTTGGGGGGAGAGTGGGCACAGTTCCCTGGGAAGGGGAGAGAGTGGGTGCAGTTTCCTGAGGAGGGGAGAAAGTGGGTGCAGTTCCCTGGGTAGGTGAGAGAGTGGACGCAGTTCCCTGGGTAGGGGAGAGAGTGGGTGCAGTTCCCTGGGTAGGTGAGAGAGTGGGCGCAGTTCCCTGAGGAGGGGAGAGAATGGGATCAGTTCCCTGGGTAGGGAGAGAGTGGGCGCAGTTCCCTGGGTAGGGGAGAGAGTGGGTGCAGTTTCCCAGTGTCGGGAGAGAGTGGGTGCAGTTTCCTGGGTAGGGGAGAGAGTGGGCGCAGTTCCCCGGGTCGGGGAGAGAGTGCGTGCAATTCCCTGAGGAGGGGAGCGAGTGGGTGCCGTTCCCTGGGCCGGGCAGGGAATGGGTGCAGTTCCCTCTGTCGGGGACAGTGTGGGGGCTGTGTCCTGGGTAGGGGAGAGAGTGGGCGCAGTTCCCTGGGTCGGGGAGAGAGTGGGTGCAGTTTCCTGAGCAGGGGAGAGAGTGGGTGCAGTTCCCTGGGTAGTGTAGAGAGTGGGTGCAGTTCCCTATGTAGAGGAGAGAGTGGGCGCGGTTCCTTGGATATGGGAGAGAGTGGACGCAGTTCCCTAGGTCGGGGAGAGAGTGGGTGCAGTTCCCTAGGTAAGGGAGAGAGTGGGTGCAGTTCCCTGGGAAGGGGAGAGAGTGGACACAGTTCCCTGGGTAGGGGAGAGAGTGGGCGCATTTCCCTGGGTAGTGGAGAGTGTGGGTGCAGTTCCTTGGGTAGGGGAGAGAGTGGGCGCAGTTCCCTGAGGAGAGAGAATGGGCACATTTCCCTGGGTAGGGGAGAGAGTGGGCGCAGTTCCCTGGGTAGGGGAGAGAGGGGTGCAGTTTCCCTGGGTTGGGGAGAGAGTGGGTGCAGTTCCCTGGGTTGGTAAGAGAGGGGGCATAGTTCCCTGGGTATGGAAGAGAGTGGGCACATTTCCCTCGGTTGGGGAGAGAGTGGGCGCAGTTCCCTGGGTAGGGGAGAGAGTGGGTGCAGTTCACTGGGTAGGGCACCGAGAGGGAGCAGTTCCCTGAGTAGGGGAGAGAGTGGGCGCAGTTCCTGGGTAGGGGAGAGAATGGCCGCAGTTTCCTTGGTAGGGAGAGAGTGGTCGCAGTTCCCTGTGCTGGGGAGAGAGTGGGCACAGTTCCCTGGGTAGGGGGGAGAGTGGGCACAGTTCCCTGGGAAGGGGAGAGAGTGTGTGCAGTTCCCTGAGGAGGGGAGAGAGTGGGTGCAGTTCCCTGGGTAGAGGAGAGAGTGGGTGTAGTTCCCCAGGAAGGGGAGAGAGTCGGTGCAGTTCCCTGGGTAGTGGAGAGTGCGTGTAGTTCCCTGGAAAGTGGAGAGAGTGGGTGCAGTTCCCTGGGTAGGGGAGAGAGTGGGTGCAGTTTCCCTGGGTAGGGGAGAGAGTGGGTGCAGTTCCCTGGGTAGTGGAGGGAGTGGGTGAAGTTCCCTGGAAAGGGGATAGAGTGGGCGCAGTTCCCTGGGTAGGGGAGAGAGTGGGCGCAGTTCCCTGAGGAGAGAGAATGGGCACATTTCCCTGGGTAGGGGAGAGAGTGGGCGCAGTTCCCTGGGTTGGTAAGAGAGGGGGCATAGTTCCCTGGGTATGGAAGAGAGTGGGCACATTTCCCTCGGTTGGGGAGAGAGTGGGCGCAGTTCCCTGGGTAGGGGAGAGAGTGGGCGCAGTTCACTGGGTAGGGGAGAGAGAGGGTGCAGTTCCTGGGTAGGGGAGAGAATGGCCGCAGTTTCCTTGGTAGGGGAGAGAGTGGTCGCAGTTCCCTGTGCTGGGGAGAGAGTGGGCACAGTTCCCTGGGTAGGGGGGAGAGTGGGCACAGTTCCCTGGGAAGGGGAGAGAGTGTGTGCAGTTCCCTGAGGAGGGGAGAGAGTGGGTGCAGTTCCCTGGGTAGAGGAGAGAGTGGGTGTAGTTCCCCAGGAAGGGGAGAGAGTCGGTGCAGTTCCCTGGGTAGTGGAGAGTGCGTGTACTTCCCTGGAAAGTGGAGAGAGTGGGTGCAGTTCCCTGGGTAGGGGAGAGAGTGGGTGCAGTTTCCCTGGGTAGGGGAGAGAGTGGGTGCAGTTCCCTGGGTAGGGGAGAGAGTGGGTGTAGTTCCCTGGAAAGGGGATAGAGTGGGTGCAGTTCCCTGGTAAGGGAGAGAGTGGGTGCAGTTTCCCTGGAAGGGGAGAGAGTGGGCGCAGTTCTCTGGGTCGGGGAACGAGTGGGTGCATTTCCCTGGGTCAGGGAGAGAGTGGATGCAGTTCCCTGTGTTGGGGAGAGAGTGGGAGCAGTTTCCTGGGTAGGGGAGAGAGTGGGCACAGTTCCCTGGGAAGCGGAGTAGAGCGTGCAGTTCCCTGGGTAGGGGAGAGAGTGGGTGCAGTTTCCCTGGGGAGGGGAGAGAGTGGGTGCAGTTCCCTGAGTAGGGGAGAGAGTACGTGCAGTTCCCTGGGTAGGGGAGAGAGTGGGTGCAGTTTCCCTGGGGAGGGGAGAGAGTGGGTGCAGTTCCCTGGGTAGGAGAGAGAGTGGGTGCAGTTCCCTGGGTAGGGGAGAGAGGGGGCATAGTTTCCTGGGTAGGGGAGAGAGTATGTGCAGTTCCCTGGGAAGGGGAGAGAGTGGGTGCAGTTCCCTGGGTAGAGGAGAGAGTGGGTGCCGTTCCCTGGGAATATGAGAGAGTGGGTGCAGTTCCATGGGAAGGGGAGAGAGTGGACGCTGTTCCCTGGGAAGGGGAGAGAGTGGGTGCAGTTCCCTGGGTAGGGGAGAGAGTGGGTGCAGTTCCCTGGGAAGGGTAGAGGGTGGGCGCAGTTCCCTGGGGAAAAGAGCGAGTGGGTGCATTTCCCTGGGTAAGGGAGAGAGTGGGTGCAGTTCCCTGGGTAGGGGAGAGAGTGGATGCAGTTTCCTGGGTAGGGGAGAGAGTGGGTGCAGTTCCCTCGATAGGGGAGAGAGTTTGCACAGTTTCCTGGGTATGGCAGAGAGTGGGCACAGTTCCCTAGGTAGGGGAGAGAGTGGGCGCAGTTCCCTGGGTAGGGGAGAGAGAGGGTGCAGTTCCCTGGGTAGGGGAGAGAGTGGGCGCAGTTCCTGGGTAGGGGAGAGAGTGGTCGCAGTTCCTGGGTAGGGGAGAGAGTGGCCGCAGTTTCCTTGGTAGGGGAGAGAGTGGTCGCAGTTCCCTGTGCTGGGGAGAGAGTGGGCACAGTTCCCTGGGTAGGGGGGAGAGTGGGCACAGTTCCCTGGGAAGGGGAGAGAGTGTGTGCAGTTCCCTGAGGAGGGGAGAGAGTGGGTGCAGTTCCATGGGTAGAGGAGAGAGTGGGTGTAGTTCCACAGGAAGGGGAGAGAGTCGGTGCAGTTCCCTGGGTAGTGGAGAGTGCGTGTAGTTCCCTGGAAAGGGGAGAGAGTGGGTGCAGTTCCCTGGGTAGGGGAGAGAGTGGGTGCAGTTTCCCTGGGTAGGGGAGAGAGTGGGTGCAGTTCCCTTGGTAGGGGAGAGAGTGGTCGCAGTTCCCTGTGTTGGGGGGAGAGTGGGCACAGTTCCCTGGGAAGGGGAGAGAGTGGGTGCAGTTCCCTGAGGAGGGGAGAAAGTGGGTGCAGTTCCCTGGGTAGGTGAGAGAGTGGACGCAGTTCCCTGGGTAGGGGAGAGAGTGGGTGCAGTTCCCTGGGTAGGTGAGAGAGTGGGCGCAGTTCCCTGAGGAGGGGAGAGAATGGGATCAGTTCCCTGGGTAGGGGAGAGAGTGGGCGCAGTTCCCTGGGTAGGGGAGAGAGTGGGTGCAGTTTCCCAGTGTCGGGGAGAGAGTGGGTGCAGTTTCCTGGGTAGGGGAGAGAGTGGGCGCAGTTCCCCGGGTCGGGGAGAGAGTGGGTGCAATTACCTGAGGAGGGGAGAGAGTGGGTGCAGTTCCCTGGGTCGGGGAGGGAATGGGTGCAGTTCCCTCTGTCGGGGACAGAGTGGGTGCAGTTTCCTGGGTAGGGGAGAGAGTGGGCGCAGTTCCCTGGGTCGGGGAGAGAGTGGGTGCAGTTTCCTGAGCAGGGGAGAGAGTGGGTGCAGTTCCCTGGGTAGTGTAGAGAGTGGGTGCAGTTCCCTATGTAGAGGAGAGAGTGGGCGCGGTTCCTTGGATATGGGAGAGAGTGGACGCAGTTCCCTAGGTCAGGGAGAGAGTGGGTGCAGTTCCCTAGGTAAGGGAGAGAGTGGGTGCAGTTCCCTGGGAAGGGGAGAGAGTGGACACAGTTCCCTGGGTAGGGGAGAGAGTGGGCGCATTTCCCTGGGTAGTGGAGAGTGTGGGTGCAGTTCCTTGGGTAGGGGAGAGAGTGGGCGCAGTTCCCTGAGGAGAGAGAATGGGCACATTTCCCTGGGTAGGGGAGAGAGTGGGCGCAGTTCCCTGGGTAGGGGAGAGAGGGGTGCAGTTTCCCTGGGTTGGGGAGAGAGTGGGTGCAGTTCCCTGGGTTGGTAAGAGAGGGGGCATAGTTCCCTGGGTATGGAAGAGAGTGGGCACATTTCCCTCGGTTGGGGAGAGAGTGGGCGCAGTTCCCTGGGTAGGGGAGAGAGTGGGCGCAGTTCACTGGGTAGGGGAGAGAGAGGGTGCAGTTCCCTGGGTAGGGGAGAGAGTGGGCGCAGTTCCTGGGTAGGGGAGAGAATGGCCGCAGTTTCCTTGGTAGGGGAGAGAGTGGTCGCAGTTCCCTGTGCTGGGGAGAGAGTGGGCACAGTTCCCTGGGTAGGGGGGAGAGTGGGCACAGTTCCCTGGGAAGGGGAGAGAGTGTGTGCAGTTCCCTGAGGAGGGGAGAGAGTGGGTGCAGTTCCCTGGGTTGAGGAGAGAGTGGGTGTAGTTCCCCAGGAAGGGGAGAGAGTCGGTGCAGTTCCCTGGGTAGTGGAGAGTGCGTGTAGTTCCCTGGAAAGTGGAGAGAGTGGGTGCAGTTCCCTGGGTAGGGGAGAGAGTGGGTGCAGTTTCCCTGGGTAGGGGAGAGAGTGGGTGCAGTTCCCTGGGTAGTGGAGGGAGTGGGTGAAGTTCCCTGGAAAGGGGATAGAGTGGGCGCAGTTCCCTGGGTAGGGGAGAGAGTGGGCGCAGTTCCCTGAGGAGAGAGAATGGGCACATTTCCCTGGGTAGGGGAGAGAGTGGGCGCAGTTCCCTGGGTTGGTAAGAGAGGGGGCATAGTTCCCTGGGTATGGAAGAGAGTGGGCACATTTCCCTCGGTTGGGGAGAGAGTGGGCGCAGTTCCCTGGGTAGGGGAGAGAGTGGGCGCAGTTCACTGGGTAGGGGAGAGAGAGGGTGCAGTTCCCTGGGTAGGGGAGAGAGTGGGCGCAGTTCCTGGGTAGGGGAGAGAATGGCCGCAGTTTCCTTGGTAGGGGAGAGAGTGGTCGCAGTTCCCTGTGCTGGGGAGAGAGTGGGCACAGTTCCCTGGGTAGGGGGGAGAGTGGGCACAGTTCCCTGGGAAGGGGAGAGAGTGTGTGCAGTTCCCTGAGGAGGGGAGAGAGTGGGTGCAGTTCCCTGGGTAGAGGAGAGAGTGGGTGTAGTTCCCCAGGAAGGGGAGAGAGTCGGTGCAGTTCCCTGGGTAGTGGAGAGTGCGTGTACTTCCCTGGAAAGTGGAGAGAGTGGGTGCAGTTCCCTGGGTAGGGGAGAGAGTGGGTGCAGTTTCCCTGGGTAGGGGAGAGAGTGGGTGCAGTTCCCTGGGTAGTGGAGGGAGTGGGTGAAGTTCCCTGGAAAGGGGATAGAGTGGGTGCAGTTCCCTGGGTAAGGGAGAGAGTGGGTGCAGTTTCCCTGGAAGGGGAGAGAGTGGGCGCGGTTCTCTGGGTCGGGGAACGAGTGGGTGCATTTCCCTGGGTAAGGGAGAGAGTGGATGCAGTTCCCTGGGTAGGGGAGAGAGTGGGCGCATTTCCCTGGGTAGTGGAGAGTGTGGGTGCAGTTCCCTGGGTAGGGGAGAGAGAGCGTGCAGTTCCCTGGGTAGGGGAGAGAGTGGGCGCAGTTCCCTGGGTAGGGGGGAGAGAGGGTTCAGTTCCCTGGGTAGGGGAGAGAGTACGTGCAGTTCCCTGGGTAGGGGAGAGAGTGGGTGCAGTTTCCCTGGGGAGGGGAGAGAGTGGGTGCAGTTCCCTGGGTAGGAGAGAGAGTGGGTGCAGTTCCCTGGGTAGGGGAGAGAGGGGGCATAGTTTCCTGGGTAGGGGAGAGAGTATGTGCAGTTCCCTGGGAAGGGGAGAGAGTGGGTGCAGTTCCCTGGGTAGAGGAGCGAGTGGGTGCCGTTCCCTGGGAAGATGAGAGAGTGGGTGCAGTTCCATGGGAAGGGGAGAGAGTGGGCGCAGTTCTCTGGGAAGGGGAGAGAGTGGGTGCAGTTCCCTGGGTAGGGGAGAGAGTGGGTGCAGTTCCCTGGGAAGGGGAGAGGGTGGGCGCAGTTCCCTGGGTAAAGGAGTGAGTGGGTGCATTTCCCCAGGTAAGGGAGAGAGTAGGTGCAGTTCCCTGGGTAGGGGAGAGAGTGGGTGCAGTTCCCTCGATAGGGGAGAGAGTTTGCACAGTTCCCTGGGTATGGCAGAGAGTGGGCACAGTTCCCTGGGTAGGGGAGAGAGTGGGCGCAGTTCCCTGGGTAGGGGAGAGAGTGGGCGCAGTTCACTGGGTAGGGGAGAGAGAGGGCGCAGTTCCTGGGTAGGGGAGAGAGTGGCCGCAGTTTCCTTGGTAGGGGAGAGAGTGGTCGCAGTTCCCTGTGCTGGGGAGAGAGTGGGCACAGTTCCCTGGGTAGGGGGGAGAGTGGGCACAGTTCCCTGGGAAGGGGAGAGAGTGTGTGCAGTTCCCTGAGGAGGGGAGAGAGTGGGTGCAGTTCCCTGGGTAGAGGAGAGAGTGGGTGTAGTTCCCCAGGAAGGGGAGAGAGTCGGTGCAGTTCCCTGGGTAGTGGAGAGTGCGTGTAGTTCCCTGGAAAGGGGAGAGAGTGGGTGCAGTTCCCTGGGTAGGGGAGAGAGTGGGTGCAGTTTCCCTGGGTAGGGGAGAGAGTGGGTGCAGTTCCCTTGGTAGGGGAGAGAGTGGTCGCAGTTCTCTGTGTTGGGGGGAGAGTGGGCACAGTTCCCTGGGAAGGGGAGAGAGTGGGTGCAGTTCCCTGAGGAGGGGAGAAAGTGGGTGCAGTTCCCTGGGTAGGTGAGAGAGTGGACGCAGTTCCCTGGGTAGGGGAGAGAGTGGGTGCAGTTCCCTGGGTAGGTGAGAGAGTGGGCGCAGTTCCCTGAGGAGGGGAGAGAATGGGATCAGTTCCCTGGGTAGGGGAGAGAGTGGGCGCAGTTCCCTGGGTAGGGGAGAGAGTGGGTGCAGTTTCCCAGTGTCGGGGAGAGAGTGGGTGCAGTTTCCTGGGTAGGGGAGAGAGTGGGCGCAGTTCCCCGGGTCGGGGAGAGAGTGGGTGCAATTACCTGAGGAGGGGAGAGAGTGGGTGCAGTTCCCTGGGTCGGGGAGGGAATGGGTGCAGTTCCCTCTGTCGGGGACAGAGTGGGTGCAGTTTCCTGGGTAGGGGAGAGAGTGGGCGCAGTTCCCTGGGTCGGGGAGAGAGTGGGTGCAGTTTCCTGAGCAGGGGAGAGAGTGGGTGCAGTTCCCTGGGTAGTGTAGAGAGTGGGTGCAGTTCCCTGTGTAGAGGAGAGAGTGGGCACGGTTCCCTGGATATGGGAGAGAGTGGACGCAGTTCCCTGGGTCGGGGAGAGAGTGGGTGCAGTTCCTTCGGTCGGGGAGAGAGTGGTTGCAGTTCCCTGGGAAGGGGAGAGAGTGGACACAGTTCCCTGGGTAGGGGAGAGAGTGGGCGCATTTCCCTGGGTAGTGGAGAGTGTGGGTGCAGTTCCCTGGGTAGGGGAGAGAGTGGGCGCAGTTCCCTGAGGAGAGAGAATGGGCACATTTCCCTGGGTAGGGGAGAGAGTGGGCGCAATTCCCTGGGTAGGGGAGAGAGTGGGTGCAGTTTCCCTGGGTTGGCGAGAGAGTGGGTGCAGTTCCCTGGGTTGGTAAGAGTGGGGGCATAGTTCCTTGGGTATGGAAGAGAGTGGGCACATTTCCCTCGGTAGGGGAGAGAGTGGGCGCAGTTCCCTGGGTAGGGGAGAGAGTGGGTGTAGTTCCCTGGAAAGGGGATAGAGTGGGTGCAGTTCCCTGGTAAGGGAGAGAGTGGGTGCAGTTCTCTGGGTAATGAAGAGAGTGGGTGCAGTTCCCTTGGAAGGCGAGAGATAGGGCACAGATCGCTGGGGAGGGGAGAGGGTGGGAGCAGTTCCCTGGGGAGTGGAGAGAGTGGGTGTAGTTCCCTGGAAAGGGGATAGAGTGGGTGCAGTTCCCTGGGTAAGGGAGAGAGTGGGTGCAGTTTCCCTGGAAGGGGAGAGAGTGGGCGCATTTCTCTGGGTCGGGGAACGAGTGGGTGCATTTCCCTGGGTAAGGGAGAGAGTGGATGCAGTTCCCTGTGTTGGGGAGAGAGTGGGAGCAGTTTCCTGGGTAGGGGAGAGAGTGGGCACAGTTCCCTGGGTAGGGGAGAGAGAGCGTGCAGTTCCCTGGGTAGGGGAGAGAGTGGGCGCAGTTCACTGGGTAGGGGGGAGAGAGAGGGTTCAGTTCCCTGGGTAGGGGAGAGAGTACGTGCAGTTCCCTGGGTAGGGGAGAGAGTGGGTGCAGTTTCCCTGGGGAGGGGAGAGAGTGGGTGCAGTTCCCTGGGAAGGGGAGAGAGTGGTTGCAGTTCCCTGGGTAGAGGAGAGAGTGGGTGCCGTTCTCTGGGAAGATGAGAGAGTGGGTGCAGTTCCATGGGAAGGGGAGAGAGTGGGTGCAGTTCCCTGGGAAGGGGAGAGGGTGGGCGCAGTTCCCTGGGTAAAGGAGTGAGTGGTGCATTTCCCCAGGTAAGGGAGAGAGTGGGTGCAGTTCCCTGGGTAGGGGAGAGAGTGGATGCAGTTTTCTGGGTAGGGGAGAGAGTGGGTGCAGTTCCCTCGATCGGGGAGAGAGTTTGCACAGTTCCCTGGGTATGGCAGAGAGTGGGCACAGTTCCCTGGGTAGGGGAGAGAGTGGGCGCAGTTCCCTGGGTAGGGGAGAGAGTGGGCGCAGTTCCCTGGGTAGGGGAGAGAGAGGGTGCAGTTCCCTGGGTAGGGGAGAGAGTGGGCGCAGTTCCTGGGTAGGGGAGAGAGTGGTCGCAGTTCCCTGTGCTGGGGAGAGAGTGGGCACAGTTCCCTGGGTAGAGGAGAGAGTGGGTGTAGTTCCCCAGGAAGGGGAGAGAGTCGGTGCAGTTCCCTGGGTAGTGGAGAGTGCGTGTAGTTCCCTGGAAAGGGGAGAGAGTGGGTGCAGTTCCCTGGGTAGGGGAGAGAGTGGGTGCAGTTTCCCTGGGTAGGGGAGAGAGAGGGTGCAGTTCCCTGGGTACGGGAGAGAGTGGGCGCAGTTCCCTATGTAGGTGAGAGAGTGGGTGCAGTTCCCTTGGTAGGGGAGAGAGTGGTCGCAGTTCCCTGTTTTGGCGGACAGTGGGCACAGTTCCCTGGGAAGGGGAGAGAGTGGGTGCAGTTCCCTGAGGAGGGGAGAAAGTGGGTGCAGTTCCCTGGGTAGGTGAGAGAGTGGACGCAGTTCCCTGGGTAGGGGAGAGAGTGGGCTAGTTCCCTGGGTAGGGGAGACACTGGGTGCAGTTCCCTCGGTAGGGGAGAGAGTGGGCGCAGTTCCCTGGAAATGGGAGAGAGTGGGTGCAGTTCCCTGGGTAGGTGAGAGAGTGGGCGCAGTTCCCTGAGGAGGGGAGAGAATGGGATCAGTTCCCTGGGTAGGGGAGAGAGTCGGCGCAGTTCCCTGGGTAGGGGAGAGAGTGGGTGCAGTTTCCCTGGAAGGGGAGAGAGTGGGCGCATTTCTCTGGGTCGGGGAACGAGTGGGTGCATTTCCCTGGGTAAGGGAGAGAGTGGATGCAGTTCCCTGTGTTGGGGAGAGAGTGGGAGCAGTTTCCTGGGTTGGGGAGAGAGTGGGCACAGTTCCCTGGGTAGGGGAGAGAGAGCGTGCAGTTCCCTGGGTAGGGGAGAGAGTGGGCGCAGTTCCCTGGGTAGGGGGGAGAGAGGGTTCAGTTCCCTGGGTAGGGGAGAGAGTACGTGCAGTTCCCTGGGTAGGGGAGAGAGTGGGTGCAGTTTCCCTGGGGAGGGGAGAGAGTGGGTGCAGTTCCCTGGGAAGGGGAGAGAGTGGGTGCAGTTCCCTGGGTAGAGGAGAGAGTGGGTGCCGTTCTCTGGGAAGATGAGAGAGTGGGTGCAGTTCCCTGGGTAGGTGAGAGAGTGGACGCAGTTCCCTGGGTAGGGGAGAGAGTGGGCTAGTTCCCTGGGTAGGAGAGACACTGGGTGCAGTTCCCTGGGTAGGGGAGAGAGTGGGCGCAGTTCCCTGGAAATGGGAGAGAGTGGGTGCAGTTCCCTGGGTAGGTGAGAGAGTGGGCACAGTTCCCTGAGGAGGGGAGAGAATGGGATCAGTTCCCTGGGTAGGGGAGAGAGTGGCGCAGTTCCCTGGGTAGGGGAGAGAGTGGGTGCAGTTTCCCAGTGTCGGGGAGAGAGTGGGTGCAGTTTCCTGGATAGGGGAGAGAGTGGGCGCAGTTCCCTGGGTCGGGGAGAGAGTGGGTGCAATTACCTGAGGAGGGGAGAGAGTGGGTGCAGTTCCCTGGGTCGGGAAGGGAGTGGGTGCAGTTCCCTCTGTCGGGGAGAGAGTGGGTGCAGTTTACTGGGTATGGGAGAGAGTTGGCGCAGTTCCCTGGGTCGGGGAGAGAGTGGGTGCAGTTTCCTGAGCAGGGGAGAGAGTGGGTGCAGTTCCCTGGGTAGTGTAGAGAGTGGGTGCAGTTCCCTGTGTAGAGGAGAGAGTGGGCACGGTTCCCTGGATATGGGAGAGAGTGGACGCAGTTCCCTGGGTCGGGGAGAGAGTGGGTGCAGTTCCCTCGGTCGGGGAGAGAGTGGGTGCAGTTCCCTGGGAAGGGGAGAGAGTGGACACAGTTCCCTGGGTAGGGGAGAGAGTGGGCGCATTTCCCTGGGTAGTGGAGAGTGTGGGTGCAGTTCCCTGGGTAGGGGAGAGAGTGGGCGCAGTTCCCTGAGGAGAGAGAATGGGCACATTTCCCTGGGTAGGGGAGAGAGTGGCGCAATTCCCTGGCTAGGGGAGAGAGTGGGTGCAGTTTCCCTGGGTTGGGGAGAGAGTGGGTGCAGTTCCCTGGGTTGGTAAGAGTGGGGGCATAGTTCCTTGGGTATGGAAGAGAGTGGGCACATTTCCCTCGGTAGGGGAGAGAGTGGGCGCAGTTCCCTGGGTCGGGGAGCGAGTGGGTGCAGTTCCCTAAAGAGGGGAGAGAGTGGGTGCAGTTCCCTGGGTAGGGGAGAGAGTGGGCGCAGTTCTCTGTGTAATGAAGAGAGTGGGTGCAGTTCCCTTGGAAGGCGAGAGATTGGGCACAGATCGCTGGGGAGGGGAGAGGGTGGGTGCAGTTCCCTGGGTAGTGGAAAGAGTGGGTGTAGTTCCCTGGAAAGGGGATAGAGTGGGTGCAGTTCCCTGGGTAAGGGAGAGAGTGGGTGCAGTTTCCCTGGAAGGGGAGAGAGTGGGCGCATTTCTCTGGGTCGGGGAACGAGTGGGTGTATTTCCCTGGGTAAGGGAGAGAGTGGATGCAGTTCCCTGTGTTGGGGAGAGAGTGGGAGCAGTTTCCTCGGTAGGGGAGAGAGTGGGCACAGTTCCCTGGGTAGGGGAGAGAGAGCGTGCAGTTCCCTGGGTAGGGGAGAGAGTGGGCGCAGTTCCCTGGGTAGGGGGGAGAGAGGGTTCAGTTCCCTGGGTAGGGGAGAGAGTACGTGCAGTTCCCTGGGTAGGGGAGAGAGTGGGTGCAGTTTCCCTGGGGAGGGGAGAGAGTGGGTGCAGTTCCCTGGGAAGGGGAGAGAGTGGGTGCAGTTCCCTGGGTAGAGGAGAGAGTGGGTGCCGTTCTCTGGGAAGATGAGAGAGTGGGTGCAGTTCCATGGGAAGGGGAGAGAGTGGGTGCAGTTCCCTGGGAAGGGGAGAGGGTGGGCGCAGTTCCCTGGGTAAAGGAGTGAGTGGTGCATTTCCCCAGGTAAGGGAGAGAGTGGGTGCAGTTCCCTGGGTAGGGGAGAGAGTGGATGCAGTTTTCTGGGTAGGGAGAGAGTGGGTGCAGTTCCCTCGATAGGGGAGAGAGTTTGCACAGTTCCCTGGGTATGGCAGAGAGTGGGCACAGTTCCCTGGGTAGGGGAGAGAGTGGGCGCAGTTCCCTGGGTAGGGGAGAGAGTGGGCGCAGTTCCCTGGGTAGGGGAGAGAGAGGGTGCAGTTCCCTGGGTAGGGGAGAGAGTGGGCGCAGTTCCTGGGTAGGGGAGAGAGTCGTCACAGTTCCCTGTGCTGGGGAGAGAGTGGGCACAGTTCCCTGGGTAGAGGAGAGAGTGGGTGTAGTTCCCCAGGAAGGGGAGAGAGTCGGTGCAGTTCCCTGGGTAGTGGAGAGTGCGTGTAGTTCCCTGGAAAGGGGAGAGAGTGGGTGCAGTTCCCTGGGTAGGGGAGAGAGTGGGTGCAGTTCCCTGGGTACGGGAGAGAGTGGGCGCAGTTCCCTATGTAGGTGAGAGAGTGGGTGCAGTTCCATTGGTAGGGGAGAGAGTGGTCGCAGTTCCCTGTGTTGGCGGACAGTGGGCACAGTTCCCTGGGAAGGGGAGAGAGTGGGTGCAGTTCCCTGAGGAGGGGAGAAAGTGGGTGCAGTTCCCTGGGTAGGTGAGAGAGTGGACGCAGTTCCCTGGGTAGGGGAGAGAGTGGGCTAGTTCCCTGGGTAGGGGAGACACTGGGTGCAGTTCCCTCGGTAGGGGAGAGAGTGGGCGCAGTTCCCTGGAAATGGGAGAGAGTGGGTGCAGTTCCCTGGGTAGGTGAGAGAGTGGGCGCAGTTCCCTGAGGAGGGGAGAGAATGGGATCAGTTCCCTGGGTAGGGGAGAGAGTGGGCGCAGTTCCCTGGGTAGGGGAGAGAGTGGGTGCAGTTTCCCTGGAAGGGGAGAGAGTGGGCGCATTTCTCTGGGTCGGGGAACGAGTGGGTGCATTTCCCTGGGTAAGGGAGAGAGTGGATGCAGTTCCCTGTGTTGGGGAGAGAGTGGGAGCAGTTTCCTGGGTAGGGGAGAGAGTGGGCACAGTTCCCTGGGTAGGGGAGAGAGAGCGTGCAGTTCCCTGGGTAGGGGAGAGAGTGGGCGCAGTTCCCTGGGTAGGGGGGAGAGAGGGTTCAGTTCCCTGGGTAGGGGAGAGAGTACGTGCAGTTCCCTGGGTAGGGGAGAGAGTGGGTGCAGTTTCCCTGGGGAGGGGAGAGAGTGGGTGCAGTTCCCTGGGTAGGAGAGAGAGTGGGTGCAGTTCCCTGGGTAGAGGAGAGAGTGGGTGCCGTTCTCTGGGAAGATGAGAGAGTGGGTGCAGTTCCATGGGAAGGGGAGAGAGTGGGTGCAGTTCCCTGGGTAGGGGAGAGAGTGGGTGCAGTTCCCTGGGTAAAGGAGTGAGTGGTGCATTTCCCCAGGTAAGGGAGGGAGTGGGTGCAGTTCCCTGGGTAGGGGAGAGAGTGGATGCAGTTTTCTGGGTAGGTGAGAGAGTGGGTGCAGTTCCCTCGAGAGGGGAGAGAGTTTGCACAGTTCCCTGGGTATGGCAGAGAGTGGGCACAGTTCCCTGGGTAGGGGAGAGAGTGCGCGCAGTTCCCTGGGTAGGGGAGAGAGTGGGCGCAGTTCCCTGGGTAGGGGAGAGAGAGGGTGCAGTTCCCTGGGTAGGGGAGAGAGTGGGCGCAGTTCCTGGGTAGGGGAGAGAGTGGTCGCAGTTCCCTGTGCTGGGGAGAGAGTGGGCACAGTTCCCTGGGTAGAGGAGAGAGTGGGTGTAGTTCCCCAGGAAGGGGAGAGAGTCGGTGCAGTTCCCTGGGTAGTGGAGAGTGTGTGTAGTTCCCTGGAAAGGGGAGAGAGTGGGTGCAGTTCCCTGGGTAGGGGAGAGAGTGGGTGCAGTTTCCCAGTGTCGGGGAGAGAGAGGGTGCAGTTCTCTGGGTACGGGAGAGAGTGGGCGCAGTTCCCTATGTAGGTGAGAGAGTGGGTGCAGTTCCCTTGGTTGGGGAGAGAGTGGTCACAGTTCCCTGTGTTGGGGGGAGAGTGGGCACAGTTCCCTGGGAAGGGGAGAGAGTGGGTGCAGTTTCCTGAGGAGGGGAGAAAGTGGGTGCAGTTCCCTGGGTAGGTGAGAGAGTGGACGCAGTTCCCTGGGTAGGGGAGAGAGTGGGCTAGTTCCCTGGGTAGGAGAGACACTGGGTGCAGTTCCCTGGGTAGGGGAGAGAGTGGGCGCAGTTCCCTGGAAATGGGAGAGAGTGGGTGCAGTTCCCTGGGTAGGTGAGAGAGTGGGCGCAGTTCCCTGAGGAGGGGAGAGAATGGGATCAGTTCCCTGGGTAGGGGAGAGAGTCGGCGCAGTTCCCTGGGAAGGGGAGAGAGTGGGTGCAGTTTCCCAGTGTCGGGGAGAGAGTGGTGCAATTTCCTGGGTAGGGGAGAGAGTGGGCGCAGTTCCCTGGGTCGGGGAGAGAGTGGGTGCAATTACCTGAGGAGGGGAGAGAGTGGGTGCAGTTCCCTGGGTCGCGGAGGGAGTGGGTGCAGTTCCCTCTGTCGGGGAGAGAGTGGGTGCAGTTTCCTGGGTAGGGGAGAGAATGGGATCAGTTCCCTGGGTAGGGGAGAGAGTGGGCGCAGTTCCCTGGGTAGGGGAGAGAGTGGGTGCAGTTTCCCAGTGTCGGGGAGAGAGAGGGTGCAGTTCTCTGGGTACGGGAGAGAGTGGGCGCAGTTCCCTGGGAAGGGGAGAGAGTGGGTGCAGTTCCCTGGGTAGAGGAGAGAGTGGGTGCCGTTCTCTGGGAAGATGAGAGAGTGGGTGCAGTTCCCTGGGTAGGTGAGAGAGTGGACGCAGTTCCCTGGGTAGGGGAGAGAGTGGGCTAGTTCCCTGGGTAGGGGAGACACTGGGTGCAGTTCCCTGGGTAGGGGAGAGAGTGGGCGCAGTTCCCTGGAAAGGGGAGAGAGTGGGTGCAGTTCCCTGGGTAGGTGAGAGAGTGGGCGCAGTTCCCTGAGGAGGGGAGAGAATGGGATCAGTTCCCTGGGTAGGGGAGAGAGTGGGCGCAGTTCCCTGGGTAGGGGAGAGAGTGGGTGCAGTTTCCCAGTGTCGGGGAGAGAGTGGGTGCAGTTTCCTGGGTAGGGGAGAGAGTGGGCGCAGTTCCCTGGGTCGGGGAGAGAGTGGGTGCAATTACCTGAGGAGGGGAGAGAGTGGGTGCAGTTCCCTGGGTCGGGGAGGGAGTGGGTGCAGTTCCCTCTGTCGGGGAGAGAGTGCGTGCAGTTTCCTGGGTAGGGGAGAGAGTTGGCGCAGTTCCCTGGGTCGGGGAGAGAGTGGGTGCAGTTTCCTGAGCAGGGGAGAGAGTGGGTGCAGTTCCCTGGGTAGTGTAGAGAGTGGGTGCAGTTCCCTGTGTAGAGGAGAGAGTGGACGCGGTTCCCTGGATATGGGAGAGAGTGGACGCAGTTCCCTGGGTCGGGGAGAGAGTGGGTGCAGTTCCCTCGGTAGGGGAGAGAGTGGGTGCAGTTCCCTGGGAAGGGGATAGAGTGGACACAGTTCCCTGGGTAGGGGAGAGAGTGGGCGCATTTCCCTGGGTAATGGAGAGTGTGGGTGCAGTTCCCTGGGTAGGGGAGAGAGTGGGCGCAGTTCCCTGAGGAGAGAGAATGGGCACATTTCCCTGGGTAGGGGAGAGAGTGGGCGCAGTTCCCTGGGTAGGGGAGAGAGTGGGTGCAGTTTCCCTGGGTTGGGGAGAGAGTGGGTGCAGTTCCCTGGGTTGGGAAGAGAGGGGGCATAGTTCCCTGGGTATGGAAGAGAGTGGGCACATTTCCCTCGGTAGGGGAGAGAGTGGGCGCAGTTCCCTGGGTAGGGGAGCGAGTGGGTGCAGTTCCCTAAAGAGGGGAGAGAGTGGGTGCAGTTCCCTGGGTAGGGGAGAGAGTGGGCGCAGTTCTCTGGGTAATGAAGAGAGTGGGTGCAGTTCCCTTGGAAGGCGAGAGATTGGGCACAGATCGCTGGGGAGCGGAGAGAGAGGGTGCAGTTCCCTGGGTAGGGGAGAGAGTGGGCGCAGTTCCTGGGTAGGGGAGAGAGTGGGCGCAGTTCCCTGGGTAGGGGGGAGAGAGGGTTCAGTTCCCTGGGTAGGGGAGAGAGTACGTGCAGTTCCCTGGGTAGGGGAGAGAGTGGGTGCAGTTCCCTGGGTAGGGGAGAGAGGGGGCATAGTTTCCTGGGTAGGGGAGAGAGTATGTGCAGTTCCCTGGGTAAAGGAGTGAGTGGGTGCCGTTCTCTGGGAAGATGAGAGAGTGGGTGCAGTTCCATGGGAAGGGGAGAGAGTGGGTGCAGTTCCCTGGGTAGGGGAGAGGGTGGGCGCAGTTCCCTGGGTAAAGGAGTGAGTGGGTGCATTTCCCCAGGTAAGGGAGAGAGTGGGTGCAGTTCCCTGGGTAGAGGAGAGAGTGGGTGCCGTTCTCTGGGAAGATGAGAGAGTGGGTGCAGTTCCATGGGAAGGGGAGAGAGTTTGCACAGTTCCCTGGGTATGGAAGAGAGTGGGCACAGTTCCCTGGGTAGGGGAGAGAGTGCGCGCAGTTCCCTGGGTAGGGGAGAGAGTGGGCGCAGTTCCCTGGGTAGGGGAGAGAGAGGGTGCAGTTCCCTGGGTAGGGGAGAGAGTGGGCGCAGTTCCTGGGTAGGGGAGAGAGTGGTCGCAGTTCCCTGTGCTGGGGAGAGAGTGGGCACAGTTCCCTGGGTAGAGGAGAGAGTGGGTGTAGTTCCCCAGGAAGGGGAGAGAGTCGGTGCAGTTCCCTGGGTAGTGGAGAGTGCGTGTAGTTCCCTGGAAAGGGGAGAGAGTGGGTGCAGTTCCCTGGGTAGGGGAGAGAGTGGGTGCAGTTTCCCTGGGTAGGGGAGAGAGAGGGTGCAGTTCCCTGGGTAGGGGAGAGAGTGGGCGCAGTTCCTGGGTAGGGGAGAGAGTGGTCGCAGTTCCCTGTGCTGGGGAGAGAGTGGGCACAGTTCCCTGGGTAGGGGGGAGAGTGGGCACAGTTCCCTGGGAAGGGGAGAGAGTGTGTGCAGTTCCCTGAGGAGGGGAGAGAGTGGGTGCAGTTCCCTGAGGAGGGGAGAGAGTGGGTGTAGTTCCCCAGGAAGGGGAGAGAGTCGGTGCAGTTCCCTGGGTAGTGGAGAGTGCGTGTAGTTCCCTGGAAAGGGGAGAGAGTGGGTGCAGTTCCCTGGGTAGGGGAGAGAGTGGGTGCAGTTCCCTGGGTAGGGGAGAGAGTGGGTGCAGTTTCCCTGGGTAGGGGAGAGAGAGGGTGCAGTTCCCTGGGTACGGGAGAGAGTGGGCGCAGTTCCCTATGTAGGTGAGAGAGTGGGTGCAGTTCCCTTGGTAGGGGAGAGAGTGGTCGCAGTTCCCTGTGTTGGGGGGAGAGTGGGCACAGTTCCCTGGGAAGGGGAGAGAGTGGGTGCAGTTCCCTGAGGAGGGGCGAAAGTGGGTGCAGTTCCCTGGTTAGGTGAGAGAGTGGACGCAGTTCCCTGGGTAGGGGAGAGAGTGGGCTAGTTCCCTGGGTAGGGGAGACACTGGGTGCAGTTCCCTGGGTAGGGGAGATAGTGGGCGCAGTTCCCTGGAAAGGGGAGAGAGTGGGTGCAGTTCCCTGGGTAGGTGAGAGAGTGGGCGCAGTTCCCTGAGGAGGGGAGAGAATGGGATCAGTTCCCTGGGTAGGGGAGAGAGTGGGCGCAGTTCCCTGGGTAGGGGAGAGAGTGGGTGCAGTTTCCCAGTGTCGGGGAGAGAGTGGGTGCAGTTTCCTGGGTAGGGGAGAGAGTGGGCGCAGTTCCCTGGATCGGGGAGAGAGTGGGTGCAATTACCTGAGGAGGGGAGAGAGTGGGTGCAGTTCCCTGGGTCGGGGAGGGAGTGGGTGCAGTTCCCTCTGTCGGGGAGAGAGTGGGTGCAGTTTCCTGGGTAGGGGAGAGAGTGGGCGCAGTTCCCTGGGTCGGGGAGAGAGTGGGTGCAGTTTCCTGAGCAGGGGAGAGAGTGGGTGCAGTTCCCTGGGTAGTGTAGAGTGTGGGTGCAGTTCCCTGGGTAGGGGAGAGAGTGGGCGCAGTTCCCTGAGGAGAGAGAATGGGCACATTTCCCTGGGTAGGGGAGAGAGTGGGCGCAGTTCCCTGGGTAGGGGAGAGAGTGGGCGCAGTTCCCTGAGGAGAGAGAATGGGCACATTTCCCTGGGTTGGGGAGAGAGTGGGTGCAGTTCCCTGGGTTGGTAAGAGAGGGGGCATAGTTCCCTGGGTATGGAAGAGAGTGGGCACATTTCCCTCGGTAGGGGAGAGAGTGGGTGCAGTTCCCTCGGTAGGGGAGAGAGTAGGCGCAGTTCCCTGGGTAGGGGAGAGAGTGGGCACAGTTCCCTGGGTGCGGGAGAGAGTGCGTGCAGTTCCTTGGGTAGGGGAGAGAGTGTGTGCAGTTCCGTGGGTAGGGGAGAGAGTGGGTGTAGTTCCCTGGGAAGGGGAAAGAGTGGGCGCAGTTTCCTGCGTAGGGGAGCGAGTGGGTGCATTTCCTGGGTAAGGGAGAGAGTGCATGCAGTTCCCTGAGGAGGATAGAGAGTGGACACGGTTCCCTGGGTAGGGGAGAGAGTGGGCGCATTTCCCGTGGTCGTGGAGAGTGTGGGTGCAGTTCCCTGGGTAGGGGAGAGAGTGGGCGCAGTTCCCTGAGGAGAGAGAATGGGCACATTTCCCTGGGTAGGGGAGAGAGTGGGCGCAGTTCCCTGGGTAGGGGAGAGAGTGGGTGCAGTTTCCCTGTGTAGGGGAGAGAGTGGGTGCAGTTCCCTGGGTCGGGGAGAGAGGGGGCATAGTTCCCTTGGTATGGAAGAGAGTGGGCGCAGTTCCCTCGGTAGGGAAGAGAGTGGGTGCAGTTCCCTGGGTAGTGGAGAGAGTCGGCGCAGTTCCCTGGGTTGGGGAGAGAGTGGGCGCAGTTCCCTGGGTACGGGAGAGAGTGGGTGCAGTTCCTTGGGTAGGGGAGAGAGTGGGTGCAGTTCCCTGGTAAGGGGAGAGAGTGGGCGCAGTTCCCTGCGTAGGGGAGCGAGTGGGTGCATTTCCCTGGGTAAGGGAGAGAGTGGGTGCAGTTCCCTGTGTAGGGGCATGGCTGGCGGCTGAGCGTTCAAAGCCGATTTTGTGGGGAACCCCCACAGTCTCACTCATCTGGGACTCTGTGGGTCAGCACCCTGATCGAGCCTCATTCCGCCGTGGAAGAGCCTGCAATGCCTTTTATAGAATCATAGAGTCTTCCCCCACCCATTTCGTGACTCACTTCGCCCCTTCCTGCTCAGCCGCTATTGGTTCGGGGCACAGTCTGGGGTGGGGCGAACCCTTCCCCGACCTGTCACTCAACGCCTTTGGAATGCTTTCTGTGATGGAGGCTTTCTCAACCAAACTTGTGCCTGATGGCCAATCAGACTATTGTAAAGTATATTAGGACAGATTCCAATGGTAAGAACATTAAAAAGAGAGTATCATGGGATGGCCATTTTCGACACGCATGTCAGGCAGGTTAACAATGGCTTTCTATGCATAAAACGACGCATAATCGACATCACGATGAAATTTCCTTATGCTTACGCGAAAACACATGCAATATGGGAGATAATTATCCTACATGATACAAAGTTAACCCTGATAAGTCATTCCCACAACAGTATTAACAGGAAATCCACACCATCAAAAAAAACACTTAAGGTCAAGGCTCTACAACTCATCGTTAGATAATTATCTCGATACTTCCTGCATGTCTGCTGAACATACCTCCTCCACACCAAGGCCTTGCTCTATGGTGGACTGACTTGGGATTAGACTAAAAATAGTTCTAAAGAAACAAAACAAAAAAATATTACAAATATATACATTTGTATATTGTTGTATGTTTGACCCCTCCCTTGCTCTTCGAGCCAAAAAAGCTGCAAAAAAAGTAAGTGCTAAATGCTGTTTCAAACCCTTCTCAGAGTTCCTCAACAACGATGAAGATGTTCACACAGTACACACATGACAATCCCAATGCTATGCACTCCCCTCCGCTACCGGACCAGTTTCATCACTTATTGGCGAATCATTAGCGATAGCGTAGACATCAATGTACACCAATGAGGCTCTCCAGCACGTACCACATGCAAACGTCAAAAGCAGTCAAGATATAAATAAAGAAAGACACACCCACATCTCTAAACTGTGAATGGAGGGAATAGCCAATCAGCTCTCCACTAATCGATGACACCCTTGCTTTGCACTTACCTTGCGTAAGTCTTCTTGGGTTGCTTCATTCAGCTATTTTGGCTGAAGGAGCTTGCGAGGGGTCAATTATTTATATAATCCTAGCCACCTGGGTCTCAATTTGACATATAGAAATATGCATGTGTTTTGGTGTTGGCTTAATGTTTCGAGTGGTGGGTTTGGTGTCCTGGGGTCCTTAGTTCAAATCTCACTCACCTGTTGAATTAATACCATGTGGGGTTGACTCTGCCTGTCATCCTTTTGAGGTCAGCAAAATGAGTGTCAGCTTTCTGGTATACTGTGTCAGAGTGGTGACCTGTCCAATATTGTGCCCAATAGCCAAGGAGACTGCTTCAGCAGCACCAATGCTCTTCACAGAGTATGGTCAGGATGTATGGATGGATTTTTTTCTCTCTCTCAAAAAATACAAATATTTTTTATTTTATTTCTCTGAGGTCGAGGCTCATGGAAGAATGGGGTGATGAAATCCAAAAGGGCGACAAACTGACAGTGAGGTAATGCCAGCAAGGGAATGAATGAACAGGAAAAGAGGAGAGAAAGCAGGGGAGTAAACAGTAACCTGTAAGTGAAAGGGTTGGTTGAGGTCGGGTTAATGGGGTATAAAAAAATCATGGATTTTGTAAGTCAAGCAAAAAATCAATAACATAGTATACCGATTAGAATTGATACATATGTTACAACCCAAACTCCTCAACCCCATTCCAAAACACGATGTACGTCCCATCCCAAACCAAGTCCCTATATATCAGGAGTTGCGACAACTTTCAATTTGACGCCATTTTGTATCCACTCAGCTCGGAGTACCGAGCATGTTCCCATTGTGTGTGAAGTGTAATATGTCCGTATTATTTTACATAATGGTTTTTTGTTGTTGTTCTTTCAACACGTCAGAATAAGCACATAAGCAGATATGATTGATTTAACCTTAAACATATTGCAGAAAACACGTGAAAATGAAGTGTGATGCACGAGTAAAGGTTGATACTGATGATCGAGTGCCGAATTTGAGGTCTCCAGAGTGAGTGAGTCAAAGAAACACACAGGTCGTGAGAGAATGGAGAAATTTGAAAGAGGTGGAAGAAAGAAAGTGAAAGACAGAATTGGAGGCACACCAACAAAGCTGGAAGTGCACACGAACAAAGCTGGAAGTGCACACCATCAAGAGAGGAGAGATTATGGTAAGATAATTGTGAGTGAAAAAAATGAGATTGATTGATTGATTGTGCACTCTGCCTGAAGGCAGATCTCAACTGCTTGAGAAGGGTGATCCTGGGTGTTTTGCATTACCTTCCCAGCAGTTATGTGCATGTAATCCTTCACACGCACTGAAATCATGGATGTAATCCTTCACACGCAGTGAAATCATGCATGTAATCCTTCACACGCACTGAAAACATACATGTAATCCTTCACACATACTGAAAACATACATGTAATCCTTCACACGTACTGAAATCATGCATGAAATCCTTCACACGTACTGAAATCATGCATGTAATCCTTCACACATACTGAAAACATACATGTAATCCTTCACATATACTGAAATCAAAGATGTAATCCTTCACACATACTGAAAACATACATGTAATCCTTCACACGTACTGAAATCATGCATGTAATCCTTCACACATACTAAAAACATACATGTAATCCTTCACATATACTGAAATCATGCATGTAATCCTTCACACATACTGAAAACATACATGTAATCCTTCACACATACTGAAAACATTCATGTAATCCTTCACATGTACTGAAAAGATGCATGTAATCCTTCACACGTTCTGAAAACATGCATGTAATCCTTCACTCATACTGAAAATATGCATGTAATCCTTCACACGTACTGAAATCATGTATGTAATCCTTCACACTCACTGAAAACATACATGTCATCCTTCACACAAACTGAAAACATACATGTAATCCTTCACACGTTCTGAAATCATGCATGTAATCCCTCACTCATACTGAAATCATGATGTAATCCTTCACACGCACTGAAATCATGGATGTAATCCTTCACATGCAGTGAAATCATGCATGTAATCCTTCACATGCAGTGAAATCATGCATGTAATCCTTCACACGCACTGAAAACATACATGTAATCCTTCACACATACTGAAAACATACATGTAATCCTTCACACGTACTGAAATCATGCATGAAATCCTTCACACGTACTGAAATCATGATGTAATCCTTCACACGTACTGAAAACATACATGTAATCCTTCACATATACTGAAATCAAGGATGTAATCCTTCACACATACTGAAAACATCCATGTAATCCTTCACACGTACTGAAATCATGCATGAAATCCTTCACACATACTGAAAACATACATGTAATCCTTCAAATGTACTGAATACATCCATGTAATCCTTCACACGTACTGAAAACATACATGTAATCCTTCACATGTACTGAAAACACACATGTAATCCTTCACATGTACTGAATACATCCATGTAATCCTTCACACGTACTGAAAACATACATGTAATCCTTCACATGAACTGAAAACACACATGTAATCCTTCACACATACTGAAAACATACATGTAATCCTTCACACGTACTGAAAAGATGCATGTAATGCTTCACACGTACTGAAAACATGCATGTAATCCTTCACTCATACTGAAAATATGCATGTAATCCTTCACACGTACTGAAAACATGTATGTAATATTTCACACGTTCTGAAATCATGCATGTAATCCTTCACATGTACTGAAAACATACATGTAATCCTTCACTCGTACTGAAAATATGCATTTAATCCTTTACACGTCCTGAAAACATACATGTAATCCTTCAATCGTACTGAAAATATGCATTTAATCCTTTACACGTCCTGAAAACACACATGTAATCCTTCACACATACTGAAAACACACATGTAATCCTTCACACGTACTGAAATCATGCATGAAATCCTTCACACATACTGAAAACATACATGTAATCCTTCACATATACTGAAATCATGCATGTAATCCTTCACACATACTGAAAACATACATGTAATCCTTCACACATACTGAAAACATTCATGTAATCCTTCACATGTACTGAAATCATGCATGTAATCCTTCACACATACTGAAAACATACATGTAATCCTTCACATATACTGAAATCATGCATGTAATCCTTCACACATTCTGAAAACATACATGTAATCCTTCACACATACTGAAAACATACATGTAATCCTTCACACATACTGAAAACATTCATGTAATCCTTCACATGCAGTGAAATCATGCATGTAATCCTTCACACGCACTGAAAACATACATGTAATCCTTCACAAATACTGAAAACATACATGTAATCCTTCACACGTACTGAAATCATGCATGAAATCCTTCACACGTACTGAAATCATGATGTAATCCTTCACACGTACTGAAAACATACATGTAATCCTTCACATATACTGAAATCAAAGATGTAATCCTTCACACATACTGAAAACATACATGTAATCCTTCACATGTACTGAAAACACACATGTAATCCTTCACACATACTGAAAACATACATGTAATCCTTCACATATACTGAAATCAAGGATGTAATCCTTCACACATACTGAAAACATACATGTAATCCTTCACATGTACTGAAAACACACATGTAATCCTTCACACATACTGAAAACACACATGTAATCCTTCACACATACTGAAAACACACATGTAATCCTTCACACGTACTGAAATCATGCATGAAATCCTTCACACGTACTGAAATCATGCATGTAATCCTTCACACATACTGAAAACATACATGTAATCCTTCACATATACTGAAATCATGCATGTAATCCTTCACACATACTGAAAACATACATGTAATCCTTCACACATACTGAAAACATTCATGTAATCCTTCACATGTACTGAAAAGATGCATGTAATCCTTCACACGTTCTGAAAACATGCATGTAATCCTTCACTCATACTGAAAATATGCATGTAATCCTTCACACGTACTGAAATCATGTATGTAATCCTTCACACTCACTGAAAACATACATGTCATCCTTCACACAAACTGAAAACATACATGTAATCCTTCACACGTTCTGAAATCATGCATGTAATCCCTCACTCATACTGAAATCATGATGTAATCCTTCACACGCACTGAAATCATGGATGTAATCCTTCACATGCAGTGAAATCATGCATGTAATCCTTCACACGCACTGAAAACATACATGTAATCCTTCACACATACTGAAAACATACATGTAATCCTTCACACGTACTGAAATCATGCATGAAATCCTTCACACGTACTGAAATCATGATGTAATCCTTCACACGTACTGAAAACATACATGTAATCCTTCACATATACTGAAATCAAGGATGTAATCCTTCACACATACTGAAAACATACATGTAATTCCTCACATGTACTGAATACATCCATGTAATCCTTCACACGTACTGAAAACATACATGTAATCCTTCACATGTACTGAAAACACACATGTAATCCTTCACACATACTGAAAACACACATGTAATCCTTCAGACGTACTGAAAAGATGCATGTAATCCTTCACACATACTGAAAACATGCATGTAATCCTTCACATGTACTGAAATCATGTAAGTAATCCTTCACATGTACTGAAAACATACATGTCATCCTTCACACAAACTGAAAACATACATGTAATCCTTCACACGTTCTGAAATCATGCATGTAATCCCTCACTCATACTGAAATCATGATGTAATCCTTCACACGAACTGGAATCATGGATGTAATCCTTCACATGCAGTGAAATCATGCATGTAATCCTTCACACGCACTGAAAACATACATGTAATCCTTCACACATACTGAAAACATACATGTAATCCTTCACACGTACTGAAATCATGCATGAAATCCTTCACACGTACTGAAATCATGATGTAATCCTTCACACGTACTGAAAACATACATGTAATCCTTCACATATACTGAAATCAAGGATGTAATCCTTCACACATACTGAAAACATACATGTAATCCTTCACACATACTGAAAACATTCATGTAATCCTTCACATGTACTGAAATCATGCATGTAATCCTTCACATGGACTGAAAACACACATGTAATCCTTCACACATACTGAAAACACACATGTAATCCTTCACACGTACTGAAATCATGCATGAAATCCTTCACACATACTGAAAACATACATGTAATCCTTCACATATACTGAAATCATGCATGTAATCCTTCACACATACTGAAAACATACATGTAATCCTTCACACATACTGAAAACATTCATGTAATCCTTCACATGTACTGAAATCATGCATGTAATCCTTCACACATACTGAAAACATACATGTAATCCTTCAAATGTACTGAATACATCCATGTAATCCTTCACACGTACTGAAAACATACATGTAATCCTTCACATGTACTGAAAACACACATGTAATCCTTCACATGTACTGAATACATCCATGTAATCCTTCACACGTACTGAAAACATACATGTAATCCTTCACACATACTGAAAACATACATGTAATCCTTCACACGTACTGAAAAGATGCATGTAATGCTTCACACGTACTGAAAACATGCATGTAATCCTTCACTCATACTGAAAATATGCATGTAATCCTTCACACGTACTGAAAACATGCATGTAATCCTTCACACATACTGAAAACATGTATGTAATATTTCACACGTTCTGAAATCATGCATGTAATCCTTCACATGTACTGAAAACATACATGTAATCCTTCACTCGTACTGAAAATATGCATTTAATCCTTTACACGTCCTGAAAACATGCATGTAATCCTTCACACATACTGAAAACATGTATGTAATCCTTCACACGTTCTGAAATCATGCATGTAATCCTTCACACATACTGAAAACATACATGTAATCCTTCACATGTACTGAAAACACACATGTAATCCTTCACACATACTGAAAACATACATGTAATCCTTCACATATACTGAAATCATGCATGTAATCCTTCACACGCACTGAAAACATACATGTAATCCTTCACACATACTGAAAACATACATGTAATCCTTCACACGTACTGAAATCATGCATGAAATCCTTCACACGTACTGAAATCATGATGTAATCCTTCACATGTACTGAAAACATACATGTAATCCTTCACATATACTGAAATCAAGGATGTAATCCTTCACACATACTGAAAACATACATGTAATCCTTCACATGTACTGAAAACACACATGTAATCCTTCACACATACTGAAAACACACATGTAATCCTTCACACATACTGAAAACACACATGTAATCCTTCACACGTACTGAAATCATGCATGAAATCCTTCACACGTACTGAAATCATGCATGTAATCCTTCACACATACTGAAAACATACATGTAATCCTTCACATATACTGAAATCATGCATGTAATCCTTCACACATACTGAAAACATACATGTAATCCTTCACACATACTGAAAACATTCATGTAATCCTTCACATGTACTGAAAAGATGCATGTAATCCTTCACACGTTCTGAAAACATGCATGTAATCCTTCACTCATACTGAAAATATGCATGTAATCCTTCACACGTACTGAAATCATGTATGTAATCCTTCACACTCACTGAAAACATACATGTCATCCTTCACACAAACTGAAAACATACATGTAATCCTTCACACGTTCTGAAATCATGCATGTAATCCTTCACTCATACTGAAATCATGATGTAATCCTTCACACGCACTGAAATCATGGATGTAATCCTTCACATGCAGTGAAATCATGCATGTAATCCTTCACACGCACTGAAAACATACATGTAATCCTTCACACATACTGAAAACATACATGTAATCCTTCACACGTACTGAAATCATGCATGAAATCCTTCACACGTACTGAAATCATGATGTAATCCTTCACACGTACTGAAAACATACATGTAATCCTTCACATATACTGAAATCAAGGATGTAATCCTTCACACATACTGAAAACATACATGTAATCCTTCACACATACTGAAAACATTCATGTAATCCTTCACATGTACTGAAATCATGCATGTAATCCTTCACATGGACTGAAAACACACATGTAATCCTTCACACATACTGAAAACACACATGTAATCCTTCACATGTACTGAAAACATACATGTAATCTTTCACACATACTGAAAACATGCATGTAATCCTTCACACGCACTGAAATCATGTATGTAATCCTTCACGCGCACTAAAAACATACATGTAATCCTTCACACATTCTGAAAACATACATGTAATCCTTCACACGTACTGAAATCATGCATGAAATCCTTCACACATACTGAAAACATACATGTAATCCTTCAAATGTACTGAATACATCCATGTAATCCTTCACACGTACTGAAAACATACATGTAATCCTTCACATGTACTGAAAACACACATGTAATCCTTCACATGTACTGAATACATCCATGTAATCCTTCACACGTACTGAAAACATACATGTAATCCTTCACATGTACTGAAAACACACATGTAATCCTTCACACATACTGAAAACATACATGTAATCCTTCACACGGACTGAAAAGATGCATGTAATGCTTCACACATACTGAAAACATGAATGTAATCCTTCACTCATACTGAAAATATGCATGTAATCCTTCACACGTACTGAAAACATGCATGTAATCCTTCACACATACTGAAAACATGTATGTAATATTTCACACGTTCTGAAATCATGCATGTAATCCTTCACATGTACTGAAAACATACATGTAATCCTTCACTCGTACTGAAAATATGCATTTAATCCTTTACACGTCCTGAAAACATGCATGTAATCCTTCACACATACTGAAAACATGTATGTAATCCTTCACACGTTCTGAAATCATGCATGTAATCCTTCACACATACTGAAAACATACATGTAATCCTTCACACGCACTGAAAAGATGCATGTAATCCTTCACACGTACTGAAAAGATGCATGTAATGCTTCACACGTACTGAAAACATGCATGTAATCCTTCACTCATACTGAAAATATGCATGTAATCCTTCACACGTCTGAAACATGCATGTAATTCTTCACACGTTCTGAAACATGCATGTAATCCTTCAAATGTACTGAAAACATACATGGAATCCTTCAGTCATACTGAAAACATGCATGTAATCCTTCACACGTACTGAAAACATGCATGTAATCCTTCACACATACTGAAAACATGTATGTAATTCTTCACACGTACTGAAATCATGCATGTTATCCTTCACACATTCTGAAAACATGTATGTAATTCTTCACACGTACTGAAATCATGTATGTAATTCTTCACACGAAGTGAAATCATCCATGTAATCCTTCACACGTACTGAAATCATGTCTGTAATTCTTCACACATACTGAAATCATGCATGTAATTCTTCACACGTACTGAAATCATGCATGTTATCCTTCACACGTACTGAAAACATGAATGTAATTCTTCACACTCACTGAAATCATGCATGTAATCCTTCACACATACTGAAATCATGAATGAAATTCTTCACACATACTGAAATCATGTATGTAATTCTTCACATGTACTGAAATCATGTATGAAATTCTTCACACGTACTGAAATCATGCATGTAATTCTTCACACGTACTGAAATCATGCATGTAATCCTTCACATGTACTGAAATCATGCATGTAAACCTTCACACGTACTGAAAACATGCATGTAATCCTTCACACGTGCTGAAAACATGCATGTAATCCTTCACACATGCTGAAAACATGTATGTAATCCTTCACACATACTGAAAACATGCATATAATCCTTCACACATGCTGAAAACATGCATGTAATCCTTCACACGTACTGAGAATACATGTAATCCTTCACACATACTGAAAACATGCATGTAATCCTTCACACATACTGAAAACATGCATGTAATCCTTCACACGTGCTGAAAAGATGCATGTTATCCTTCACACGTACTGAAAACATGCATGTAATCCTTCACACATGCTGAAAACATGCATGTAATCCTTCACACATGCTGAAAACATGCATCTAATCCTTCACACATGCTGAAAACATGCATGTAATCATTCACACATGCTGAAAACATGCATGTAATCCTCACACGTACTGAAAATACATGTAATCCTTCACACATACTGAAAACATGCATGTAATCCTTCACACGTACTGAAAAGATGCATGTTATCCTTCACACATACTGAAAACATGCATGTAATCCTTCACACATACTGAAAACATGCATGTAATCCTTCACACATGCTGAAAACATGCATGTAATCCTTCACACATTCTGAAAACATGTATGTAATCCTTCACACATACTGAAAACATGTATGTAATCCTTCACACATACTGAAAACATGTATGTAATCTTCACACATACTGAAAACATGTATGTAATCCTTCACACGTACTGAAAACATGTATGTAATCCTTCACACGTACTGAAAACATGTATGTAATCCTTCACATATACTGAAAACATGTATGTAATCCTTCACATGTACTGAATACATCCATGTAATCCTTCACACGTACTGAAAACATACATGTAATCCTTCACATGTACTGAAAACACACATGTAATCCTTCACACATACTGAAAACACACATGTAATCCTTCACACGTACTGAAAAGATGCATGTAATCCTTCACACATACTGAAAACATGCATGTAATCCTTCTCATGTACTGAAATCATGTAAGTAATCCTTCACATGTACTGAAAACATACATGTAATCTTTCACACATACTGAAAACATGCATGTAATCCTTCACACGCACTGAAATCATGCATGAAATCCTTCACACATACTGAAAACATACATGTAATCCTTCAAATGTACTGAATACATCCATGTAATCCTTCACACGTACTGAAAACATACATGTAATCCTTCACATGAACTGAAAACACACATGTAATCCTTCACACATACTGAAAACATACATGTAATCCTTCACACGTACTGAAAAGATGCATGTAATGCTTCACACGTACTGAAAACATGCATGTAATCCTTCACTCATACTGAAAATATGCATGTAATCCTTCACACGTACTGAAAACATGCATGTAATCCTTCACACATACTGAAAACATACATGTAATCCTTCACATATACTGAAATCATGCATGTAATCCTTCACACATACTGAAAACATTCATGTAATCCTTCACATGTACTGAAAAGATGCATGTAATCCTTCACACGTTCTGAAAACATGCATGTAATCCTTCACTCATACTGAAAATATGCATGTAATCCTTCACACGCACTGAAATCATGTATGTAATCCTTCACACTCACTGAAAACATACATGTCATCCTTCACACAAACTGAAAACATACATGTAATCCTTCACACGTTCTGAAATCATGCATGTAATCCCTCACTCATACTGAAATCATGATGTAATCCTTCACACGCACTGAAATCATGGATGTAATCCTTCACATGCAGTGAAATCATGCATGTAATCCTTCACATGCAGTGAAATCATGCATGTAATCCTTCACACGCACTGAAAACATACATGTAATCCTTCACACATACTGAAAACATACATGTAATCCTTCACACGTACTGAAATCATGCATGAAATCCTTCACACGTACTGAAATCATGATGTAATCCTTCACACGTACTGAAAACATACATGTAATCCTTCACATGTACTGAAAACACACATGTAATCCTTCACACACACTGAAAACACACATGTAATCCTTCACACGTACTGAAATCATGCATGAAATCCTTCACACATACTGAAAACATACATGTAATCCTTCAAATGTACTGAATACATCCATGTAATCCTTCACACGTACTGAAAACATACATGTAATCCTTCACATGTACTGAAAACACACATGTAATCCTTCACATGTACTGAATACATCCATGTAATCCTTCACACGTACTGAAAACATACATGTAATCCTTCACATGAACTGAAAACACACATGTAATCCTTCACACATACTGAAAACATACATGTAATCCTTCACACGTACTGAAAAGATGCATGTAATGCTTCACACGTACTGAAAACATGCATGTAATCCTTCACTCATACTGAAAATATGCATGTAATCCTTCACACGTACTGAAAACATGTATGTAATATTTCACACGTTCTGAAATCATGCATGTAATCCTTCACATGTACTGAAAACATACATGTAATCCTTCACTCGTACTGAAAATATGCATTTAATCCTTTACACGTCCTGAAAACATACATGTAATCCTTCAATCGTACTGAAAATATGCATTTAATCCTTTACACGTCCTGAAAACATGCATGTAATCCTTCACACATACTGAAAACATGTATGTAATCCTTCACACGTTCTGAAATCATGCATGTAATCCTTCACACATACTGAAAACATACATGTAATCCTTCACACGCACTGAAAACATGCATGTAATCCTTCACACGTACTGAAAACATGCATGTAATCCTTCACTCATACTGAAAATATGCATGTAATCCTTCACACGTACTGAAATCATGCATGTAATCCTTCACACTCACTGAAAACATACATGTCATCCTTCACACAAACTGAAAACATGCATGTAATCCTTCACACGTTCTGAAATCATGCATGTAATCCTTCACTCATACTGAAATCATGATGTAATCCTTCACACGCACTGAAATCATGGACGTAATCCTTCACATGCAGTGAAATCATGCATGTAATCCTTCACACGCACTGAAAACATACATGTAATCCTTCACACATACTGAAAACATACATGTAATCCTTCACACGTACTGAAATCATGCATGAAATCCTTCACACGTACTGAAATCATGATGTAATCCTTCACACGTACTGAAAACATACATGTAATCCTTCACATATACTGAAATCAAGGATGTAATCCTTCACACATACTGAAAACATACATGTAATCCTTCACATGTACTGAAAACACACATGTAATCCTTCACACATACTGAAAACATACATGTAATCCTTCACATATACTGAAATCAAGGATGTAATCCTTCACACATACTGAAAACATACATGTAATCCTTCACATGTACTGAAAACACACATGTAATCCTTCACACATACTGAAAACACACATGTAATCCTTCACACATACTGAAAACACACATGTAATCCTTCACACGTACTGAAATCATGCATGAAATCCTTCACACGTACTGAAATCATGCATGTAATCCTTCACACATACTGAAAACATACATGTAATCCTTCACATATACTGAAATCATGCATGTAATCCTTCACACATACTGAAAACATACATGTAATCCTTCACACATACTGAAAACATTCATGTAATCCTTCACATGTACTGAAAAGATGCATGTAATCCTTCACACGTTCTGAAAACATGCATGTAATCCTTCACTCATACTGAAAATATGCATGTAATCCTTCACACGTACTGAAATCATGTATGTAATCCTTCACACTCACTGAAAACATACATGTCATCCTTCACACAAACTGAAAACATACATGTAATCCTTCACACGTTCTGAAATCATGCATGTAATCCCTCACTCATACTGAAATCATGATGTAATCCTTCACACGCACTGGAATCATGGATGTAATCCTTCACATGCAGTGAAATCATGCATGTAATCCTTCACACGCACTGAAAACATACATGTAATCCTTCACACATACTGAAAACATACATGTAATCCTTCACACGTACTGAAATCATGCATGAAATCCTTCACACGTACTGAAATCATGATGTAATCCTTCACACGTACTGAAAACATACATGTAATCCTTCACATATACTGAAATCAAGGATGTAATCCTTCACACATACTGAAAACATACATGTAATTCCTCACATGTACTGAATACATCCATGTAATCCTTCACACGTACTGAAAACATACATGTAATCCTTCACATGTACTGAAAACACACATGTAATCCTTCACACATACTGAAAACACACATGTAATCCTTCAGACGTACTGAAAAGATGCATGTAATCCTTCACACATACTGAAAACATGCATGTAATCCTTCACATGTACTGAAATCATGTAAGTAATCCTTCACATGTACTGAAAACATACATGTCATCCTTCACACAAACTGAAAACATACATGTAATCCTTCACACGTTCTGAAATCATGCATGTAATCCCTCACTCATACTGAAATCATGATGTAATCCTTCACACGAACTGGAATCATGGATGTAATCCTTCACATGCAGTGAAATCATGCATGTAATCCTTCACACGCACTGAAAACATACATGTAATCCTTCACACGTACTGAAAACATACATGTAATCCTTCACACGTACTGAAATCATGCATGAAATCCTTCACACGTACTGAAATCATGATGTAATCCTTCACACGTACTGAAAACATACATGTAATCCTTCACATATACTGAAATCAAGGATGTAATCCTTCACACATACTGAAAACATACATGTAATCCTTCACATGTACTGAATACATCCATGTAATCCTTCACACGTACTGAAAACATACATGTAATCCTTCACATGTACTGAAAACACACATGTAATCCTTCACACATACTGAAAACACACATGTAATCCTTCACACGTACTGAAAAGATGCATGTAATCCTTCACACATACTGAAAACATGCATGTAATCCTTCACATGTACTGAAATCATGTAAGTAATCCTTCACATGTACTGAAAACATACATGTAATCTTTCACACATACTGAAAACATGCATGTAATCCTTCACACGCACTGAAATCATGCATGAAATCCTTCACACATACTGAAAACATACATGTAATCCTTCAAATGTACTGAATACATCCATGTAATCCTTCACACGTACTGAAAACATACATGTAATCCTTCACATGTACTGAAAACACACATGTAATCCTTCACATGTACTGAATACATCCATGTAATCCTTCACACGTACTGAAAACACACATGTAATCCTTCACACATACTGAAAACATACATGTAATCCTTCACACGGACTGAAAAGATGCATGTAATGCTTCACACGTACTGAAAACATGCATGTAATCCTTCACTCATACTGAAAATATGCATGTAATCCTTCACACGTACTGAAAACATGCATGTAATCCTTCACACATACTGAAAACATGTATGTAATATTTCACACGTTCTGAAATCATGCATGTAATCCTTCACATGTACTGAAAACATACATGTAATCCTTCACTCGTACTGAAAATATGCATTTAATCCTTTACACGTCCTGAAAACATGCATGTAATCCTTCACACATACTGAAAACATGTATGTAATCCTTCACACGTTCTGAAATCATGCATGTAATCCTTCACACATACTGAAAACATACATGTAATCCTTCACATGTACTGAAAACACACATGTAATCCTTCACACATACTGAAAACATACATGTAATCCTTCACATATACTGAAATCATGCATGTAATCCTTCACACGCACTGAAAACATACATGTAATCCTTCACACATACTGAAAACATACATGTAATCCTTCACACGTACTGAAATCATGCATGAAATCCTTCACACGTACTGAAATCATGATGTAATCCTTCACATGTACTGAAAACATACATGTAATCCTTCACATATACTGAAATCAAGGATGTAATCCTTCACACATACTGAAAACATACATGTAATCCTTCACATGTACTGAAAACACACATGTAATCCTTCACACATACTGAAAACACACATGTAATCCTTCACACATACTGAAAACACACATGTAATCCTTCACACGTACTGAAATCATGCATGAAATCCTTCACACGTACTGAAATCATGCATGTAATCCTTCACACATACTGAAAACATACATGTAATCCTTCACATATACTGAAATCATGCATGTAATCCTTCACACATACTGAAAACATACATGTAATCCTTCACACATACTGAAAACATTCATGTAATCCTTCACATGTACTGAAAAGATGCATGTAATCCTTCACACGTTCTGAAAACATGCATGTAATCCTTCACTCATACTGAAAATATGCATGTAATCCTTCACACGTACTGAAATCATGTATGTAATCCTTCACACTCACTGAAAACATACATGTCATCCTTCACACAAACTGAAAACATACATGTAATCCTTCACACGTTCTGAAATCATGCATGTAATCCCTCACTCATACTGAAATCATGATGTAATCCTTCACACGCACTGGAATCATGGATGTAATCCTTCACATGCAGTGAAATCATGCATGTAATCCTTCACACGCACTGAAAACATACATGTAATCCTTCACACATACTGAAAACATACATGTAATCCTTCACACGTACTGAAATCATGCATGAAATCCTTCACACGTACTGAAATCATGATGTAATCCTTCACACTTACTGAAAACATACATGTAATCCTTCACATATACTGAAATCAAGGATGTAATCCTTCACACATACTGAAAACATACATGTAATCCTTCACATGTACTGAATACATCCATGTAATCCTTCACACGTACTGAAAACATACATGTAATCCTTCACATGTACTGAAAACACACATGTAATCCTTCACACATACTGAAAACACACATGTAATCCTTCACACGTACTGAAAAGATGCATGTAATCCTTCACACATACTGAAAACATACATGTAATCCTTCACATGTACTGAAATCATGTAAGTAATCCTTCACATGTACTGAAAACATACATGTAATCTTTCACACATACTGAAAACATGCATGTAATCCTTCACACGCACTGAAATCATGCATGAAATCCTTCACACATACTGAAAACATACATGTAATCCTTCAAATGTACTGAATACATCCATGTAATCCTTCACACGTACTGAAAACATACATGTAATCCTTCACATGTACTGAAAACACACATGTAATCCTTCACATGTACTGAATACATCCATGTAATCCTTCACACGTACTGAAAACATACATGTAATCCTTCACATGTACTGAAAACACACATGTAATCCTTCACACATACTGAAAACATACATGTAATCCTTCACACGGACTGAAAAGATGCATGTAATGCTTCACACGTACTGAAAACATGAATGTAATCCTTCACTCATACTGAAAATATGCATGTAATCCTTCACACGTACTGAAAACATGCATGTAATCCTTCACACATACTGAAAACATGTATGTAATATTTCACACGTTCTGAAATCATGCATGTAATCCTTCACATGTACTGAAAACATACATGTAATCCTTCACTCGTACTGAAAATATGCATTTAATCCTTTACACGTCCTGAAAACATGCATGTAATCCTTCACACATACTGAAAACATGTATGTAATCCTTCACACGTTCTGAAATCATGCATGTAATCCTTCACACATACTGAAAACATACATGTAATCCTTCACACGCACTGAAAACATGCATGTAATCCTTCACACGTACTGAAAACATGCATGTAATCCTTCACACGTACTGAAAACATGCATGGAATCCTTCACACATACTGAAAACATGCATGTAATCCTTCACACGTCTGAAACATGCATGTAATTCTTCACACGTTCTGAAACATGCATGTAATCCTTCAAATGTACTGAAAACATACATGGAATCCTTCAGTCATACTGAAAACATGCATGTAATCCTTCACACGTACTGAAAACATGCATGTAATCCTTCACACATACTGAAAACATGTATGTAATTCTTCACACGTACTGAAATCATGCATGTTATCCTTCACACATTCTGAAAACATGTATGTAATTCTTCACACGTACTGAAATCATGTATGTAATTCTTCACACGAAGTGAAATCATCCATGTAATCCTTCACACGTACTGAAATCATGTCTGTAATTCTTCACACATACTGAAATCATGCATGTAATTCTTCACACGTACTGAAATCATGCATGTTATCCTTCACACGTACTGAAAACATGAATGTAATTCTTCACACTCACTGAAATCATGCATGTAATCCTTCACACATACTGAAATCATGAATGAAATTCTTCACACATACTGAAATCATGTATGTAATTCTTCACATGTACTGAAATCATGTATGAAATTCTTCACACGTACTGAAATCATGCATGTAATTCTTCACACGTACTGAAATCATGCATGTAATCCTTCACATGTACTGAAATCATGCATGTAAACCTTCACACGTACTGAAAACATGCATGTAATCCTTCACACGTGCTGAAAACATGCATGTAATCCTTCACACATGCTGAAAACATGTATGTAATCCTTCACACATACTGAAAACATGCATATAATCCTTCACACATGCTGAAAACATGCATGTAATCCTTCACACGTACTGAGAATACATGTAATCCTTCACACATACTGAAAACATGCATGTAATCCTTCACACATACTGAAAACATGCATGTAATCCTTCACACGTGCTGAAAAGATGCATGTTATCCTTCACACGTACTGAAAACATGCATGTAATCCTTCACACATGCTGAAAACATGCATGTAATCCTTCACACATGCTGAAAACATGCATCTAATCCTTCACACATGCTGAAAACATGCATGTAATCATTCACACATGCTGAAAACATGCATGTAATCCTCACACGTACTGAAAATACATGTAATCCTTCACACATACTGAAAACATGCATGTAATCCTTCACACGTACTGAAAAGATGCATGTTATCCTTCACACATACTGAAAACATGCATGTAATCCTTCACACATACTGAAAACATGCATGTAATCCTTCACACATGCTGAAAACATGCATGTAATCCTTCACACATTCTGAAAACATGTATGTAATCCTTCACACATACTGAAAACATGTATGTAATCCTTCACACATACTGAAAACATGTATGTAATCTTCACACATACTGAAAACATGTATGTAATCCTTCACACGTACTGAAAACATGTATGTAATCCTTCACACGTACTGAAAACATGTATGTAATCCTTCACATATACTGAAAACATGTATGTAATCCTTCACATGTACTGAATACATCCAAGTAATCCTTCACACGTACTGAAAACATACATGTAATCCTTCACATGTACTGAAAACACACATGTAATCCTTCACACATACTGAAAACACACATGTAATCCTTCACACGTACTGAAAAGATGCATGTAATCCTTCACACATACTGAAAACATGCATGTAATCCTTCTCATGTACTGAAATCATGTAAGTAATCCTTCACATGTACTGAAAACATACATGTAATCTTTCACACATACTGAAAACATGCATGTAATCCTTCACACGCACTGAAATCATGCATGAAATCCTTCACACATACTGAAAACATACATGTAATCCTTCAAATGTACTGAATACATCCATGTAATCCTTCACACGTACTGAAAACATACATGTAATCCTTCACATGTACTGAAAACACACATGTAATCCTTCACATGTACTGAATACATCCATGTAATCCTTCACACGTACTGAAAACATACATGTAATCCTTCACACATACTGAAAACATACATGTAATCCTTCACACGGACTGAAAAGATGCATGTAATGCTTCACACGTACTGAAAACATGCATGTAATCCTTCACTCATACTGAAAATATGCATGTAATCCTTCACACGTACTGAAAACATGCATGTAATCCTTCACACATACTGAAAACATGTATGTAATATTTCACACGTTCTGAAATCATGCATGTAATCCTTCACATGTACTGAAAACATACATGTAATCCTTCACTCGTACTGAAAATATGCATTTAATCCTTTACACGTCCTGAAAACATGCATGTAATCCTTCACACATACTGAAAACATGTATGTAATCCTTCACACGTTCTGAAATCATGCATGTAATCCTTCACACATACTGAAAACATACATGTAATCCTTCACATGTACTGAAAACACACATGTAATCCTTCACACATACTGAAAACATACATGTAATCCTTCACATATACTGAAATCATGCATGTAATCCTTCACACGCACTGAAAACATACATGTAATCCTTCACACATACTGAAAACATACAGGTAATCCTTCACACGTACTGAAATCATGCATGAAATCCTTCACACGTACTGAAATCATGATGTAATCCTTCACATGTACTGAAAACATACATGTAATCCTTCACATATACTGAAATCAAGGATGTAATCCTTCACACATACTGAAAACATACATGTAATCCTTCACATGTACTGAAAACACACATGTAATCCTTCACACATACTGAAAACACACATGTAATCCTTCACACATACTGAAAACACACATGTAATCCTTCACACGTACTGAAATCATGCATGAAATCCTTCACACGTACTGAAATCATGCATGTAATCCTTCACACATACTGAAAACATACATGTAATCCTTCACATATACTGAAATCATGCATGTAATCCTTCACACATACTGAAAACATACATGTAATCCTTCACACATACTGAAAACATTCATGTAATCCTTCACATGTACTGAAAAGATGCATGTAATCCTTCACACGTACTGAAATCATGCATGTAATCCTTCACTCATACTGAAAATATGCATGTAATCCTTCACACGTACTGAAATCATGTATGTAATCCTTCACACTCACTGAAAACATACATGTCATCCTTCACACAAACTGAAAACATACATGTAATCCTTCACACGTTCTGAAATCATGCATGTAATCCTTCACATGTACTGAAATCATGCATGTAAACCTTCACACGTACTGAAAACATGCATGTAATCCTTCACACGTGCTGAAAACATGCATGTAATCCTTCACACATGCTGAAAACATGTATGTAATCCTTCACACATACTGAAAACATGCATATAATCCTTCACACATGCTGAAAACATGCATGTAATCCTTCACACGTACTGAGAATACATGTAATCCTTCACACATACTGAAAACATGCATGTAATCCTTCACACATACTGAAAACATGCATGTAATCCTTCACACGTGCTGAAAAGATGCATGTTATCCTTCACACGTACTGAAAACATGCATGTAATCCTTCACACATGCTGAAAACATGCATGTAATCCTTCACACATGCTGAAAACATGCATCTAATCCTTCACACATGCTGAAAACATGCATGTAATCATTCACACATGCTGAAAACATGCATGTAATCCTCACACGTACTGAAAATACATGTAATCCTTCACACATACTGAAAACATGCATGTAATCCTTCACACGTACTGAAAAGATGCATGTTATCCTTCACACATACTGAAAACATGCATGTAATCCTTCACACATACTGAAAACATGCATGTAATCCTTCACACATGCTGAAAACATGCATGTAATCCTTCACACATTCTGAAAACATGTATGTAATCCTTCACACATACTGAAAACATGTATGTAATCCTTCACACATACTGAAAACATGTATGTAATCTTCACACATACTGAAAACATGTATGTAATCCTTCACACGTACTGAAAACATGTATGTAATCCTTCACACGTACTGAAAACATGTATGTAATCCTTCACATATACTGAAAACATGTATGTAATCCTTCACATGTACTGAATACATCCATGTAATCCTTCACACGTACTGAAAACATACATGTAATCCTTCACATGTACTGAAAACAGACATGTAATCCTTCACACATACTGAAAACACACATGTAATCCTTCACACGTACTGAAAAGATGCATGTAATCCTTCACACATACTGAAAACATGCATGTAATCCTTCTCATGTACTGAAATCATGTAAGTAATCCTTCACATGTACTGAAAACATACATGTAATCTTTCACACATACTGAAAACATGCATGTAATCCTTCACACGCACTGAAATCATGCATGAAATCCTTCACACATACTGAAAACATACATGTAATCCTTCAAATGTACTGAATACATCCATGTAATCCTTCACACGTACTGAAAACATACATGTAATCCTTCACATGTACTGAAAACACACATGTAATCCTTCACATGTACTGAATACATCCATGTAATCCTTCACACGTACTGAAAACATACATGTAATCCTTCACACATACTGAAAACATACATGTAATCCTTCACACGGACTGAAAAGATGCATGTAATGCTTCACACGTACTGAAAACATGCATGTAATCCTTCACTCATACTGAAAATATGCATGTAATCCTTCACACGTACTGAAAACATGCATGTAATCCTTCACACATACTGAAAACATGTATGTAATATTTCACACGTTCTGAAATCATGCATGTAATCCTTCACATGTACTGAAAACATACATGTAATCCTTCACTCGTACTGAAAATATGCATTTAATCCTTTACACGTCCTGAAAACATGCATGTAATCCTTCACACATACTGAAAACATGTATGTAATCCTTCACACGTTCTGAAATCATGCATGTAATCCTTCACACATACTGAAAACATACATGTAATCCTTCACATGTACTGAAAACACACATGTAATCCTTCACACA
>NC_140966.1:112697969-112778469 GCF_056783735.1 Eptatretus burgeri | reverse complement strand
CTGGTTGGAAAATTCAGCTTCACTGGGTTCATCACCGGGTGGTTGGAAAATTCAGCCTTATTGGGTTCTTCACACGGGAGGTTGGAAAATTCAGCTTCACGGGGTTCATCACCGGCTGGTTGGAAAATTCAGCCTAAATGGATTCATCACCGGCTGGTTGGAAAATTTAGCCTCACTTGGTTCATCACCGGCTGGTTGGAAAACTCAGCCTTTCTGGGTTCATCACCGGCTGGTTGGAAAACTCAGCCTTTCTGGGTTCATCACCGGCTGGTTGGAAAATTCAGCCTCACTGGGTTCATCACCAGCTGGTTGGAAAACTCAGCCTTTCTGGGTTCATCACCGGCTGGTTTTGAAATTCAGCCTCAATGGGTTCATCACCGGCTGGTTGGAAAATTCAGCCTCAATGGGTTCATCACCGGGAGGTTGGAAAATTCAGCTTCACTGGGTTCATCACCGGCTGGTTGGAAAAATCAGCTTCACTATTTCCTCACCGGGTGGTTGGAAAATTCAGCCTTATTGGGTTCATCACCGGGTGGTTGGAAAATTCAGCCTCACTGGGTTCATCACCGGCAGGTTTTGAAATTCAGCCTCCATGGGTTCATCACCGGGAGGTTGGAAAATTCAGCTTCACTGGGTTCATCACCGGGTGGTTGGAAAATTCAGCTTCACTGGGTTCATCACCGGGTGGTTGGAAAATTCAGCCTCACTTGGTTCATCACCGGCTGGTTGGAAAATTCAGCCTCACTTGGTTCATCACCGGCTGGTTGAAAAATTCAGCCTCACTGGGTTCATCACCGGCTGGTTTTGAAATTCAGCCTCCATGGGTTCATCACCGGGAGGTTGGAAAATTCAGCTTCACTGGGTTCATCACCGGCTGGTTTTGAAATTCAGCCTCAATGGGTTCATCACCGGCTGGTTGGAAAATTCAGCCTCACTGGGTTCATCACCGGCTGGTTGGAAAATTCAGCCTTTCTTGGTTCATCACCGGCTGGTTTTGAAATTCAGCCTCAATGGGTTCATCACCGGCTGGTTGGAAAATTCAGCCTCAATGGGTTCATCACCGGGAGGTTGGAAAATTCAGCTTCACTGGGTTCATCACCGGGTGGTTGGAAAAATCAGCTTCACTATTTCATCACCGGCTGGTTGGAACATTCAGCCTTATTGGGTTCATCACCCGCTGGTTGGAATATTCAGACTTACTGGGTTCATCACCGGCTGGTTGGAAAATTCAGCTTCACTGGGTTCACCCCGGGTGGTTGGAAAATTCATCCTCACTGGGTTCATCACCAGCTGGTTTTCAAATCCAGCTTCACTGGGTTACTCACCAGCTGGTTTTAAAATTCAGCCTTACTGGGTTCATTACCGGCTGGTTTTAAAATCCAGCTTCACTGGGTTCATCACCGGCTGGTTTTAAAATTCAGCCTTACTGGGTTCATCACCGGCTGGTTTTAAAATCCAGCTTCACTGGGTTCATCACCGGCTGGTTTTAAAATTCAGCCTTACTGGGTTCATCACCGGCTGGTTTTAAAATCCAGCTTCACTGGGTTCATCACCGGCTGGTTTTAAAATTCAGCCTTACTGGGTTCATCACCGGCTGGTTTTAAAATCCAGCTTCACTGGGTTCATCACCGGCTGGTTTTAAAATTCAGCCTTACTGGTTTCATCACTGGCTAGTTGGAAAATTCAGCTTCACTGGGTTTCATCACCGGCTGGTTGGAAAATTCAGCCTTTCTGGGTTCGTCACCGGCTGGTTTTTAAATTCAGCCTCAATGGATTCATCACCGGCTGGTTGGAAAATTCAGCGTCACTGGGTTCATCACCAGCTGGTTGGAAAATTCAGCCTTTCTGGGTTCATCACCGGCTGGTTTTGAAATTCAGCCTCAATGGGTTCATCACCGGGAGGTTGGAAAATTCAGCTTCACTGGGTTCATCACCGGCTGGTTGGAAAAATCAGCTTTACTATTTCATCACCGGCTGGTTGGAAAATTCAGCCTTATTGGGTTCATCACCAGGTGGTTGGAAAATTCAGCTTCACTGGGTTCATCACCGGGAGGTTGGAAAATTCAGCTTCACGGGGTTCATCACCGGCTGGTTGGAAAAATCAGCTTCACTATTTCCTCACCGGCTGGTTGGAAAATTCAGCCTTATTGGATTCATCAGCGGCTGGTTTTAAAATTCAGCTTCACTGGGTTCATCACCAGCTGGTTGGAAAACTCAGCCTTACTGGGTTCATCACCGGCTGGTTGGAAAATTTAGCCTCAATGGGTTCATCACCGGCTGGTTGGAAAATTTAGCCTCAATGGGTTCATCACCGGGAGGTTGGAAAATTCAGCCTTACTGGGTTCATCACAGGCTGGTTGGAAAATTCAGCTTCACTGGGTTCATCACCAGCTGGTTGGAAAAATCAGCTTCACTATTTCATCACCGGCTGGTTGGAAAATTCAGCCTTATTGGGTTCTTCACACGGGAGGTTGGAAAATTCAGCTTCACTGGGTTCATCACCGGGTGGTTGGAAAATTCAGCTTCACTGGGTTCACCACCGGCTGCTTGGAAAATTTAGCCTCAATGGGTTCATCACCGGGTGGTTGGAAAATTCAGCCTCAATGGATTCATCACCGGCTGGTTGGAAAATTCAGCCTCACTGGGTTCATCACCAGCTGGTTGGAAAACTCAGCCTTTCTGGGTTCATCACCGGCTGGTTTTGAAATTCAGCCTCAATGGGTTCATCACCGGCTGGTTGGAAAAATCAGCTTCACTATTTCCTCACCGGCTGGTTGGAAAATTCAGCCTTATTGGGTTCATCACCGGGTGGTTGGAAAATTCAGCTTCCCTGGGTTCACCACCGGCTGCTTGGAAAATTCAGCCTCAATGGGTTCATCACCGGGAGGTTGGAAAATTCAGCTTCACTTGGATCATCATCAGCTGGTTGGAAAATTCAGCCTTTCTGGGTTCATCACCGGCTGGTTGGAAAATTCAGACTTACTGGGTTCATCACCGGCTGGTTTTAAAACTCAGCCTCACTGGGTTCATCACCAGCTGGTTGGAAAATTCAGCTTCATTGGGAAAATCACTGCTGGTTGGAAAATTCAGCTTCACTTGGTTCATCACCAGCTAGTTGGAAAATTCAGCCTCAATGGATTCATCACCGGAGGTTGGAAAACTCAGCTTCACGGGGTTCAACACAGGGTGGTTGGAAAATTCAGCTTCACTGGGTTCACCACCGGCTGGTTGGAAAATTCAGCCTCAATGGGTTCATCACCGGGAGGTTGGAAAATTCAGCTTCACTGGGTTCATCACCGGCTGGTTGGAAAATTCAGCCTCACTAGGTTCATCACCGGGAGGTGGGAAAATTCAGCTTTACTGGGTTCATCACCGGGAGGTTGGAAAATTCAGCTTCACTGGGTTCATCACCGGCTGGTTGGAAAATTCAGCCTTTCTGGGTTCATCACCGGCTGGTTGGAAAATTCAGCCTTACTGGGTTCATCACCGGCTGGTTGGAAAATTCAGCCTTTCTGGGTTCATCACAGGCTGGTTGGAAATTTCAGCTTCACTGGGTTCATCACCGGCTGGTTGGAAAATTCAGCCTTTCTGGGTTCATCACCGGCTGGTTGGAAAATTCAGCCTTTCTGGGTTCATCAGAGGCTGGTTTTGAAATTCAGCCTCAATGGGTTCATCACCAGCTGGTTGGAAAATTCAGCCTCACTTGGTTCATCACCGGCTGGTTGGAAAATTCAGCCTTACTGGGTTCATCACCAGCTGGTTGGAAAATTCAGCCTTCCTGGGTTCATCACCGGGTGGTTGGAAAATTCAGCTTCACTGGGTTCATCACCGGGAGGTTGGAAAATTCAGCTTCACTGGGTTCATCATCGGGAGGTTGGAAAATTCAGCCTTACTGGGTTCATCACCGGCTGGTTTTAAAATTTAGCCTTACTGGGTTCATCACCGGCTGGAATTAAAATTCAGCCTCACTTGGTTCATCACCAGGTGGTTGTAAAATTCAGCCTCACTGGGTTCATCACCGGTCAGGTCAGGTATGGGAGCATGTGCCAGAACAGCACGTCGCTGCGTCCACTTTCCGCCGGTACTCCAGGGGCCTCCGTCTGGCCATCCCCCAGGCAGATGCCAGGCCCATCCCCATCTCCTTGAGATGATGGTCAACCTGTTGCAACCATGAGGCACGTGGTCGACCCACTGGCCTCCTCCACTCATGAGACTCCCTCGCTGAGAGAATCTGGTGAGCAGGATCAGAGTCAGGAAAACGAGCCACATATCCATACAGCCGCAACTGATGCTCACGGACTATGCAGGTAACAAATCTCATCCGAGTCTCTCTCAGCAACCGCTCGTTGGACACAAAATCTGACCAGCGATAGCCAAGGATTCTCCGAAGAGACCTGGTACCAAAGGAATTAAGTCTCCGTCTCAGATCCTTGGTCAGAGTCCAAGTCTCGCACCCATAGAGCAAGACTGGAAGTACCAAGGACCTGAAGACTTGGACTTTCGTCCTCCCGCACAGGTACCGGCAGCGCCACACCCCATGATCCAGTGAATCCATGACTCCCCAGGCCCGACCCAGACGTCTATTGACCTCTGACTCGCAGCCAGCAGAGACATGAATATCACTGCCAAGGTAAGTGAATCTCTCCACTACCTCAACATCCTCACCAAAAACAAACACAGACAGGACAGCAGCATCCAAGATGTCACCGAAAGCCTGGATCTTAGTTTTGACCCAAGAAACCCGTAATCCCAACGGCTCCGACTCCTCATTCAGCACCTCGAGGGCCCCCAAGAGGATGTCTAAAGTCTCCGCAAAGATGACTGCATCATCTGCAAAGTCAAGGTCCGAGATCTTGACATTCCCAAATGACGCACCGCAACTTGATCTCTCTGACATCCTCCCTAGAATCCAGTCCATACAAGTGCTGAAAAGTGTGGGGGCAAGTACACATCCCTGACGAACTCCAGTAACAACTGGAAATAAGTCAGAGACGGTACCACCACACTTCACAGCACTCTCAGTACCAGAGTAGAGTTCAGACATCAGATCGATCAGTTTTGGTGGCACCCCACAAAGACCAAGAATCCTCCAGAGGACATCCCGATTCACTGAATCGAACGCTTTACAGATATCAACATAGGCTGCAAGCAGCCCCTGCCGAAACTCTCATCTGCGTTCGGTGAGGACACGAAGTGCAAGGATACGGTCAATCGTTGACCTCTTTGGTGTAAAGCCTGACTGCTCTGGACGCTGGTGCTCAAGCAGATGGTGGCGAACCCTATCGAGAATTATCCGAGCAAAGACCTTGCCCGGCACTGAGAGCAGCGTCACCCCTCGGAAGTTGTTGCAGTCTTGGCGATCACCCTTCCCTTTCCAGAGAGGGACAACAAGGCCCCTCTTCCAGTCAGTTGGGATGATGCCTGTGTTCCAGGCAGAGCACAAAACTGCATGCAACGACACGAGTGCAGCATTTCCACCAGCCTTGAGAAGTTCGGCATGGATGCCACAGATCCCTGGAGCTTTGCCCCGTTTCAACTGGTTCACCGCAGCCCGTGTTTCCACAAGCGTAGGTGGACCACAGTTGATTCGAGAGTCAGCAACAGGGATTGTAACACCCTTGACGTCCAACTCGACAGTTGGGGGATCAGCCTGGTACAACCGCTCAAAGTAACCAGCCCAGCGGGCCTTCACTTCAGACTCCTCTGTCAAGAGCCTACCACTCTCTGCTCGAACTGCAGTGCTCCGAGGGATGGGCTTGGATGAACGCAATGCGCGAATTCCCCTGTAAGCGGGACGAGAATCACCTGTCCACAGGTGATGCTCTACCCCTCACAGATTCTTCGCACATAGGCCTCCTTGTCCACCCTCAGTGCACGTACAGTTTTAGGCCTCAGCTCCCTGAACAGCTCAGCTCTGCCATTCGGCCTGGCCCTGCGACTCTGGTCAATGGTATCCAGTGTCCCTTGAGAGACAAAATTCTTCTTTGCCCTGCGGTGAGCTCCAAGGCATCCACCGGCAACATCAAGGACGGTGGTCTTGAAGGCGCTCCACAACTCTTCAGGACCCCCAAAGCACCCAGACCCCCCAAGTGTCCACTCAGCCTGTTCGCAAACTCCTCAGCTACTCTCTCATCCCTGAGCTTGGCAACATCCAGCCTCGGCTGGGATGGTACCATTCTCCACGATTTAAGATGCAGCTTTAGAGTTGCTACAACAAGCCTGTGGTCAGTATTGAGGAACTGAGCACTCCGGTAGACCCTGCAGTTCTGGATCATCCTCCAACGACTGTCAATGAGGACATGGTCAATCTCCTTTGCCACACCGCCAGCGTTGGAATACCAAGTCCAGCGATGAGCTTGTGGGCGCTGAAACCATGAACCAGCTACCCTAAGTCCATGTCTTCTTGCAAAGTCAAGGAACTTAGTGCTATTCTGGTTCATAGTTCCTGACCCATGGGGACCAACACACACCTCATAACCGTCCCTATCAGTTCCAGTCGATGCATTGAAATCCCCCAAGACTAGAAGTGTATCTCGTCTGGGGCACTGATCAACCACAGACTCGAGTGTGGCGTAGAATGCATCCTTCACGGTGAGATCACTCGCCTCAGTCGGAGCATAAACAGAGACCAGGGAAATGACACCTAAGGAGTGACGAATCCTTAATCTCATAATACGCTCGTTGACCGGTGTTACCTCAATTATCATTGGGGTCAGCTTATTGGACACAGCTACAGCAACTCCTTGGGTATGGTAACCATCAGAGCGACCAGACCAATAGTAGGTGCAACCACCCACCATTATCTCGCCGCAATCTGGTCTCCGAACCTCAGAGAGAGCTGCAATCCCGATGTCCAAACGCTTGAGCTCAGATGATAACAGAGACAGGTGATCATCCTCTCTTAGGGATAGGACATTCCAGGCACCCACCCGAAGGGACCGCCTCAGGTTAACCCAAGGAGACCGCCGTCTGGTGGACGACACCTCAGCACCACTCCGACACTCTCCGCAATCTGACCCAGGGATGTTACCGCGTGGTTTCCCTCCTATCAAAGATTGGGGGTCCCGAAGGCTTTGCCCCAATCCCGTCATCCGGTGAGCTGCCCTGCGGAAAATCATCACCGGGAGGTTGGAAAATTCAGCTTCACTAGGTTCACCACCAGCTGGTTGGAAAATTCAGCCTTACTGGGTTCATCACCGGCTGGTTGGAAAATTCAGCCTGACTGGGTTCATCACCGGCTGGTTTGAAAATTTAGCCTTACTGGTTTCATCACCGGCTAGTTCGAAAATTCAGCCTCACTTGGTTCATCACCAGCTGGTTGGAAAATTCAGCTTCACTCGGTTCATCACCGGCAGGTTGGAAAATTCAGCTTCACTTGGTTCATCACCAGCTGATTGGAAAATTCAGCTTCACTGGGTTCATCACCAGCTGGATGGAAAATTCAGCCTTTCTGGGTTCATCACCGGCTGGTTTTGAAATTCAGCCTTACTTGGTTCATTACCGGCTGGTTGGAAAATTCAGCTTCACTTGGTTCATCACTGGCTGGTTGGAAAATTCAGCCTCACTTGGTTCATCACCGGCTGGTTGAAAAATTCAGCCTCACTGGGTTCATCACCGGCTGGTTTTGAAATTCAGCCTCAATGGGTTCATCACCGGGAGGTTGGAAAATTCAGCTTCACTGGGTTCATCACCGGGAGGTTGGAAAATTCAGCCTCAATGGATTCATCACCGGCTGGTTGGAAAATTCAGCTTCACTGGGTTCATCACCGGGAGGTTGGAAAATTCAGCTTCACTGGGTTCATCACCAGCTGGTTGGAAAATTCAGCTTCACTGGGTTCATCACCGGCTGGTTGGAAAATTCAATCTCACTGGGTTCATCACCGGCTGGTTGGAAAATTCAGCCTCACTGGGTTCATCACCGGGAGGTGGGAAAATTCAGCTTTACTGGGTTCATCACCAGCTGGTTGGAAAATTCAGCCTCACTTGGTTCATCACCGGCTGGTTGAAAAATTCAGCCTCACTGGGTTCATCACCGGCTGGTTGAAAAATTCAGCTTCACTGGGTTCATCACCGGCTGGTTGGAAAATTCAGCCTTTCTGGGTTCGTCACCGGCTGGTTTTTAAATTCAGCCTCAATGGATTCATCACCGGCTGGTTGGAAAATTCAGCGTCACTGGGTTCATCACCAGCTGGTTGGAAAATTCAGCCTTTCTGGGTTCATCACCGGCTGGTTTTGAAATTCAGCCTCAATGGGTTCATCACCGGGAGGTTGGAAAATTCAGCTTCACTGGGTTCATCACCGGCTGGTTGGAAAAATCAGCTTCACTATTTCATCACCGGCTGGTTGGAAAATTCAGCCTTATTGGGTTCATCACACGGGAGGTTGAAAAATTCAGCTTCACTATTTCATCACCGGCTGGTTGGAAAATTCAGCCTTATTGGGTTCATCACCGGGTGCTTGGAAAATTCAGCTTCACTGGGTTCATCACCGGGAGGTTGGAAAATTCAGCTTCACGGGGTTCATCACCGGCTGGTTGGAAAAATCAGCTTCATTATTTCCTCGCGGCTGGTTGGAAAATTCAGCCTTATTGGATTCATCAGCGGCTGGTTTTAAAATTCAGCTTCACTGGGTTCATCACCAGCTGGTTGGAAAACTCAGCCTTACTGGGTTCATCACCAGCTGGTTGGAAAATTTAGCCTCAATGGGTTCATCACCGGCTGGTTGGAAAATTTAGCCTCAATGGGTTCATCACCGGGAGGTTGGAAAATTCAGCTTCACGGGGTTCATCACCAGCTGGTTGGAAAATTCAGCTTCACTGGGTTCATCACCAGCTGGTTGGAAAATTCAGCCTTACTGGGTTCATCACAGGCTGGTTGGAAAATTCAGCTTCACTGGGTTCATCACCGGGTGGTTGGAAAATTCAGCCTTATTGGGTTCTTCACACGGGAGGTTGGAAAATTCAGCTTCACGGGGTTCATCACCGGCTGGTTGGAAAATTCAGCCTAAATGGATTCATCACCGGCTGGTTGGAAAATTTAGCCTCACTTGGTTCATCACCGGCTGGTTGGAAAACTCAGCCTTTCTGGGTTCATCACCGGCTGGTTGGAAAACTCAGCCTTTCTGGGTTCATCACCGGCTGGTTGGAAAATTCAGCCTCACTGGGTTCATCACCAGCTGGTTGGAAAACTCAGCCTTTCTGGGTTCATCACCGGCTGGTTTTGAAATTCAGCCTCAATGGGTTCATCACCGGCTGGTTGGAAAATTCAGCCTCAATGGGTTCATCACCGGGAGGTTGGAAAATTCAGCTTCACTGGGTTCATCACCGGCTGGTTGGAAAAATCAGCTTCACTATTTCCTCACCGGGTGGTTGGAAAATTCAGCCTTATTGGGTTCATCACCGGGTGGTTGGAAAATTCAGCCTCACTGGGTTCATCACCGGCAGGTTTTGAAATTCAGCCTCCATGGGTTCATCACCGGGAGGTTGGAAAATTCAGCTTCACTGGGTTCATCACCGGGTGGTTGGAAAATTCAGCTTCACTGGGTTCATCACCGGGTGGTTGGAAAATTCAGCCTCACTTGGTTCATCACCGGCTGGTTGGAAAATTCAGCCTCACTTGGTTCATCACCGGCTGGTTGAAAAATTCAGCCTCACTGGGTTCATCACCGGCTGGTTTTGAAATTCAGCCTCCATGGGTTCATCACCGGGAGGTTGGAAAATTCAGCTTCACTGGGTTCATCACCGGCTGGTTTTGAAATTCAGCCTCAATGGGTTCATCACCGGCTGGTTGGAAAATTCAGCCTCACTGGGTTCATCACCGGCTGGTTGGAAAATTCAGCCTTTCTTGGTTCATCACCGGCTGGTTTTGAAATTCAGCCTCAATGGGTTCATCACCGGCTGGTTGGAAAATTCAGCCTCAATGGGTTCATCACCGGGAGGTTGGAAAATTCAGCTTCACTGGGTTCATCACCGGGTGGTTGGAAAAATCAGCTTCACTATTTCATCACCGGCTGGTTGGAACATTCAGCCTTATTGGGTTCATCACCCGCTGGTTGGAAAATTCAGCTTCCCTGGGTTCATCACCGGGAGGTTGGAAAATTCAGCTTCCCTGGGTTCACCCCCGGCTGGTTGGAAAATTCAGCCTCAATGGGTTCATCACCAGCTGGTTTTCAAATCCAGCTTCACTGGGTTACTCACCAGCTGGTTTTAAAATTCAGCCTTACTGGGTTCATTACCGGCTGGTTTTAAAATCCAGCTTCACTGGGTTCATCACCGGCTGGTTTTAAAATTCAGCCTTACTGGGTCATCACTGGCTGGTTTTAAAATCCAGCTTCACTGGGTTCATCACCGGCTGGTTGGAAAATTGAGCCTCATTGGGTTCATCAACGGGAGGTTGGAAAATTCAGCTTCACTGGGTTCATCACCGGCTGGTTGGAAAATTCAGCCTTATTGGGTTCTTCACACGGGAGGTTGGAAAATTCAGCTTCACTGGGTTCACCACCGGCTGGTTCAGAAAATTTAGCCTGAATGGGTTCATCACCGGGAGGTTGGAAAATTCAGCTTCACTGGGTTCACCACCGGCTGGTTGGAAAATTCAGCCTCAATGGGTTCATCACCGGGAGGTTGGAAAAGTCAGCTTCACTGGGTTTCATCACCGGCTGGTTGGAAAATTCAGCCTTTCTGGGTTCGTCACCGGCTGGTTTTTAAATTCAGCCTCAATGGATTCATCACCGGCTGGTTGGAAAATTCAGCCTCACTGGGTTCATCACCAGCTGGTTGGAAAATTCAGCCTTTCTGGGTTCATCACCGGCTGGTTTTGAAATTCAGCCTCAATGGGTTCATCACCGGGAGGTTGGAAAATTCAGCTTCACTGGGTTCATCACCGGCTGGTTGGAAAAATCAGCTTCACTATTTCATCACCGGCTGGTTGGAAAATTCAGCCTTATTGGGTTCATCACCAGGTGGTTGGAAAATTCAGCTTCCCTGGGTTCATCACCGGGAGGTTGGAAAATACAGTCTCACTGGGTTCATCACCAGCTGGTTGGAAAATTCAACCTTACTTGTTTCCTCACCAGCTGGTTGGAAAATTCAGCCTTACTGGGTTCATCAGTGGGAGGTTGGAAAATTAAGCTTCACTGGGTTCATCACCTGGTGGTTGGAAAATTCAGCCTTACTGAGTTCATCACCGGCTGGTTGGAAAATTCATCCTCACTGTGTTCATCACCGGCTGGTTGAAAAATTCAGCCTCAATGGGTTCATCACCGGCTGGTTGGAAAATTGAGCCTCATTGGGTTCATCAACGGGAGGTTGGAAAATTCAGCTTCACTGGGTTCATCACCGGCTGGTTGGAAAATTCAGCTTCACTATTTCATCACCGGCTGGTTGGAAAATTCAGCCTTATTGGGTTCATCACCGGGAGGTTGGAAAATTCAGCTTCACGGGGTTCATCACCGGGTGGTTGGAAAATTCAGCTTCACTGGGTTCACCACCGGCTGGTTGGAAAATTCAGCCTCAATGGGTTCATCACCGGGAGGTTGGAAAAGTCAGCTTCACTGGGTTCATCACCATCTGGTTGGAAAATTCAGCCTCACTGGGTTCATCACCGGCTGGTTGGAAAACTCAGCCTTTCTGGGTTCATCACCGGCTGGTTTTGAAATTCAGCCTCAATGGGTTCATCACCGGCTGGTTGGAAAATTCAGCCTCAATGGGTTCATCACCGGTTGGTCAATCATCACCGGCTGGTTGGAAAAATCAGCTTCACTATTTCCTCACCGGCTGGTTGGAAAATTCAGCCTTATTGGGTTCATCACCGGGTGGTTGGAAAATTCAGCTTCCCTGGGTTCACCACCGGCTGCTTGGAAAATTCAGCCTCAATGGGTTCATCACCGGGAGGTTGGAAAATTCAGCTTCACTTGGATCATCATCAGCTGGTTGGAAAATTCAGCCTTTCTGGGTTCATCACCGGCTGGTTGGAAAATTCAGACTTACTGGGTTCATCACCGGCTGGTTTTAAAACTCAGCCTCACTGGGTTCATCACCAGCTGGTTGGAAAATTCAGCTTCACTGGGAAAATCACTGCTGGTTGGAAAATTCAGCTTCACTTGGTTCATCACCAGCTCGTTGGAAAATTCAGCCTCAATGGGTTCATCACCGGGAGGTTGGAAAACTCAGCTTCACGGGGTTCATCACGGGCTGGTTGGAAAATTCAGCCTTACTGGGTTGATCACCAGCTGGTTGGAAAATTCAGCCTTACTGGGTTCATCACAGGCTGGTTGGAAAATTCAGCTTCACTATTTCATCACCGGCTGGTTGGAAAATTCAGCCTTATTGGGTTCATCACCGGGTGGTTGGAAAATTCAGCTTCACTGGGTTCACCACCGGCTGGTTGGAAAATTCAGCCTCAATGGGTTCATCACCAGCTGGTTGGAAAATTCAGCCTCACTTGGTTCATCACCGGCTGGTTGGAAAATTCAGCCTTACTGGGTTCATCACCAGCTGGTTGGAAAATTCAGCCTTCCTGGGTTCATCACCGGGTGGTTGGAAAATTCAGCTTCACTGGGTTCATCACCGGATGGTTGGAAAAGTCAGCCTTACTTGGTTCATCACCAGCTGGTTTAAAAATTCAGCCTCACTGGGTTCATCACCAGCTGGTTTTGAAATTCAGCCTCAATGGGTTCTTCACCGGCTGGTTGGAAAATTCAGCCTCACTGGGTTCATCACCGGGAGGTTGGAAAATTCAGCCTCAATGGGTTCTTCACCGGCTGGTTGGAAAATTCAGCCTCACTGGGTTCATCACCGGGAGGTTGGAAAATTCAGCTTCACTGGGTTCATCATCGGGAGGTTGGAAAATTCAGCTTCACTGGTTTCATCACCGGGAGGTTGGAAAATTCAGCCTTACTGGGTTCATCACCGGCTGGTTTTAAAATTTAGCCTTACTGGGTTCATCACCGGCTGGAATTAAAATTCAGCCTCACTTGGTTCATCACCAGGTGGTTGTAAAATTCAGCCTCACTGGGTTCATCACCGGTCAGGTCAGGTATGGGAGCATGTGCCAGAACAGCACGTCGCTGCGTCCACTTTCCGCCGGTACTCCAGGGGCCTCCGTCTGGCCATCCCCCAGGCAGATGCCAGGCCCATCCCCATCTCCTTGAGATGATGGTCAACCTGTTGCAACCATGAGGCACGTGGTCGACCCACTGGCCTCCTCCACTCATGAGACTCCCTCGCTGAGAGAATCTGGTGAGCAGGATCAGAGTCAGGAAAACGAGCCACATATCCATACAGCCGCAACTGATGCTCACGGACTATGCAGGTAACAAATCTCATCCGAGTCTCTCTCAGCAACCGCTCGTTGGACACAAAATCTGACCAGCGATAGCCAAGGATTCTCCGAAGAGACCTGGTACCAAAGGAATTAAGTCTCCGTCTCAGATCCTTGGTCAGAGTCCAAGTCTCGCACCCATAGAGCAAGACTGGAAGTACCAAGGACCTGAAGACTTGGACTTTCGTCCACCCGCACAGGTACCGGCAGCGCCACACCCCATGATCCAGTGAATCCATGACTCCCCAGGCCCGACCCAGACGTCTATTGACCTCTGACTCGCAGCCAGCAGAGACATGAATATCACTGCCAAGGTAAGTGAATCTCTCCACTACCTCAACATCCTCACCAAAAACAAACACAGACAGGACAGCAGCATCCAAGATGTCACCGAAAGCCTGGATCTTAGTTTTGACCCAAGAAACCCGTAATCCCAACGGCTCCGACTCCTCATTCAGCACCTCGAGGGCCCCCAAGAGGATGTCTAAAGTCTCCGCAAAGATGACTGCATCATCTGCAAAGTCAAGGTCCGAGATCTTGACATTCCCAAATGACGCACCGCAACTTGATCTCTCCGACATCCTCCCTAGAATCCAGTCCATACAAGTGCTGAAAAGTGTGGGGGCAAGTAAACATCCCTGACGAACTCCAGTAACAACTGGAAATAAGTCAGAGATGGTACCACCACACTTCACAGCACTCTCAGTACCAGAGTAGAGTTCAGACATCAGATCGATCAGTTTTGTTGGCACCCCACAAAGACCAATAATCCTCCAGAGGACATCCCGATTCACTGAATCGAACGCTTTACAGATATCAACATAGGCTGCAAGCAGCCCCTGCCGAAACTCTCGTCTGCGTTCGGTGAGGACACGAAGTGCAAGGATACGGTCAATCGTTGACCTCTTTGGTGTAAAGCCTGACTGCTCTGGACGCTGGTGCTCAAGCAGATGGTGGCGAACCCTATCGAGAATTATCCGAGCAAAGACCTTGACCGGCACTGAGAGCAGCGTCACCCCTCGGTAGTTGTTGCAGTCTTGGCGATCACCCTTCCCTTTCCAGAGAGGGACAACAAGGCCCCTCTTCCAGTCAGTTGGGATGATGCCTGTGTTCCAGGCAGAGCACAAAACTGCATGCAACGACACGAGTGCAGCATTTCCACCAGCCTTGAGAAGTTCGGCATGGATGCCACAGATCCCTGGAGCTTTGCCCCGTTTCAACTGGTTCACCGCAGCCCGTGTTTCCACAAGCGTAGGTGGACCACAGTTGATTCGAGAGTCAGCAACAGGGATTGTAACACCCTTGACGTCCAACTCGACAGTTGGGGGATCAGCCTGGTACAACCGCTCAAAGTAACCGGCCCAGCGGGCCTTCACTTCAGACTCCTCTGTCAAGAGCCTACCACTCTCTGCTCGAACTGTAGTGCTCCGAGGGATGGGCTTGGATGAACGCAATGCGCGAATTCCCCTGTAAGCGGGACGAGAATCACCTGTCCACAGGTGATGCTCTACCCCCTCACAGATTCCTCGCACATAGGCCTCCTTGTCCACCCTCAGTGCACGTACAGTTTTAGGCCTCAGCTCCCTGAACAGCTCAGCTCTGCCATTCGGCCTGGCCCTGCGACTCTGGTCAATGGTATCCAGTGTCCCTTGAGAGACAAAATTCTTCTTTGCCCTGCGGTGAGCTCCAAGGCATCCACCGGCAACATCAAGGACGGTGGTCTTGAAGGCGCTCCACAACTCTTCAGGACCCCCCAAAGCACCCAGACCCCCCAAGTGTCCACTCAGCCTGTTCGCAAACTCCTCAGCTACTCTCTCATCCCTGAGCTTGGCAACATCCAGCCTCGGCTGGGATGGTACCATTCTCCAGGATTTAAGATGCAGCTTTAGAGTTGCTACAACAAGCCTGTGGTCAGTATTGAGGAACTGAGCACTCCGGTAGACCCTGCAGTTCTGGATCATCCTCCAACGACTGTCAATGAGGACATGGTGAATCTCCTTTGCCACACCGCCAGCGTTGGAATACCAAGTCCAGCGATGAGCTTGTGGGCGCTGAAACCATGAACCAGCCACCCTAAGTCCATGTCTTCTTGCAAAGTCAAGGAACTTAGTGCTATTCTGGTTCATAGTTCCTGACCCATGGGGACCAACACACACCTCATAACCATCCCTATCAGTTCCAGTCGATGCATTGAAATCCCCCAAGACTAGAAGTGTATCTCGTCTGGGGCACTGATCAACCACAGACTCGAGTGTGGCGTAGAATGGATCCTTCACGGTGAGATCACTCGCCTCAGTCGGAGCATAAACAGAGACCAGGGAAATGACACCTAAGGAGTGACGAATCCTTAATCTCATAATACGCTCGTTGACCGGTGTTACCTCAATTATCATTGGGGTCAGCTTATTGGACACAGCTACAGCAACTCCTTGGGTATGGTAAGCATCAGAGCGACCAGACCAATAGTAGGTGCAACCACCCACCATTATCTCGCCGCAATCTGGTCTCCGAACCTCAGAGAGAGCTGCAATCCCGATGTCCAAACGCTTGAGCTCAGATGATAACAGAGACAGGTGATCATCCTCTCTTAGGGATAGGACATTCCAGGCACCCACCCGAAGGGACCGCCTCAGGTTAACCCAAGGAGACCGCCGTCTGGTGGACGACACCTCAGCACCACTCCGACACTCTCCGCAATCTGACCCAGGGATGTTACCCCGTGGTTTCCCTCCTATCAAAGATTGGGGGTCCCGAAGGCTTTGCCCCAATCCCGTCATCCGGTGAGCTGCCCTGCGGAAAATCATCACCGGGAGGTTGGAAAATTCAGCTTCACTAGGTTCACCACCAGCTGGTTGGAAAATTCAGCCTTACTGGGTTCATCACCGGCTGGTTGGAAAATTCAGCCTGACTGGGTTCATCACCGGCTGGTTTGAAAATTTAGCCTTACTGGTTTCATCACCGGCTAGTTCGAAAATTCAGCCTCACTTGGTTCATCACCAGCTGGTTGGAAAATTCAGCTTCACTGGGTTCATCACCGGGAGGTTGGAAAATTCAGCTTCACTGGGTTCATCACCGGCTGGTTGGAAAATTCAGCCTGACTGGGTTCATCACCGGCTGGTTTGAAAATTTAGCCTTACTGGTTTCATCACCGGCTAGTTCGAAAATTCAGCCTCACTTGGTTCATCACCGGCAGGTTGGAAAATTCAGCTTCACTTGGTTCATCACCAGCTGATTGGAAAATTCAGCTTCACTGGGTTCATCACCAGCTGGATGGAAAATTCAGCCTTTCTGGGTTCATCACCGGCTGGTTTTGAAATTCAGCCTTACTTGGTTCATTACCGGCTGGTTGGAAAATTCAGCTTCACTTGGTTCATCACTGGCTGGTTGGAAAATTCAGCTTCACTTGGTTCATCACCAGCTGGTTGGAAAATTCAGCTTCACTGGGTTCATCACCGGGAGGTTGGAAAATTCAGCTTCACGGGGTTCATCACCGGGAGGTTGGAAAATTCAGCCTTACTGGGTTCATCACCCACTGGTTGGAAAATTCAGCCTGACTGGGTTCATCACAGGCTGGTTGGAAAATTCAGCCTTTCTGGGTTCGTCACCGGCTGGTTGGAAAATTCAACCTCACTTGGTTCATCACCAGCTGGTTGCAAAATTCAGCTTCACTGGGTTCATCACCGGCTGGTTGGAAAATTCATCTTCACTGGGTTCATCACCGGGTGCTTGGAAAATTCAGCCTCACTGTGTTCATTACCGGCTGGTTGAAAAATTCAGCCTCACTGGGTTCATCACCGGCTGGTTTTGAAATTCAGCCTCAATGGGTTCATCACCGAGAGGTTGGAAAATTCAGCTTCACTGGGTTCACCACCGGGAGGTTGGAAAATTTAGCCTCAATGGGTTCATCACCGGGAGGTTGGAAAATTCAGCTTCACGGGGTTCATCACCGGGTGGTTGGAAAATTCAGCTTCACTGGGTTCACCACCGGCTGGTTGGAAAATTCAGCCTCAATGGGTTCATCACCGGGAAGTTGGAAAAGTCAGCTTCACTGGGATCATCAACGGGAGGTGGGAAAATTCAGCTTTACTGGGTTCATCACCAGCTGGTTGGAAAATTCAGCCTTACTTGGTTCATCACCAGCTGGTTGAAAAATTCAGCCTCACTGAGTTCATCACCGGTTGGTTGGAAAATTCAGCTTCACTGGGTTCATCACCAGCTGGTTGAAAAATTCAGCCTCACTGGGTTCATCACCGGCTGGTTTTGAAATTCAGCCTCAATGGGTTCATCACCGGGAGGTTGGAAAATTCAGCTTCACTGGGTTCATCACCGGCTGGTTGGAAAATTCAGCCTCACTTGGTTCATCACCGGCTGGTTGGAAAATTCAGCTTCACTGGGTTCATCACCGGGAGGTTGGAAAATTCAGCTTCACTGGGTTCATTACCGGCTGGTTGGAAAATTCAGCTTCACTGGGTTCATCACCGGGAGGTTGGAAAATTCAATCTCACTGGGTTCATCACCGGCTGGTTGGAAAATTCAGCCTCACTGGGTTCATCACCGGGAGGTGGGAAAATTCAGCTTTACTGGGTTCATCACCAGCTGGTTGGAAAATTCAGCCTCACTTGGTTCATCACCGGCTGGTTGAAAAATTCAGCCTCACTGGGTTCATCACCGGCTGGTTGGAAAATTCAGCCTTTCTGGGTTCGTCACCGGCTGGTTTTTAAATTCAGCCTCAATGGATTCATCTCCGGCTGGTTGGAAAATTCAGCGTCACTGGGTTCATCACCAGCTGGTTGGAAAATTCAGCCTTTCTGGGTTCGTCACCGGCTGGTTTTTAAATTCAGCCTCAATGGATTCATCACCGGCTGGTTGGAAAATTCAGCGTCACTGGGTTCATCACCAGCTGGTTGGAAAATTCAGCCTTTCTGGGTTCATCACCGGCTGGTTTTGAAATTCAGCCTCAATGGGTTCATCACCGGGAGGTTGGAAAATTCAGCTTCACTGGGTTCATCACCGGCTGGTTGGAAAAATCAGCTTCACTATTTCATCACCGGCTGGTTGGAAAATTCAGCCTTATTGGGTTCATCACACGGGAGGTTGGAAAATTCAGCTTCACTATTTCATCACCGGCTGGTTGGAAAATTCAGCCTTATTGGGTTCATCACCGGGTGCTTGGAAAATTCAGCTTCACTGGGTTCATCACCGGGAGGTTGGAAAATTCAGCTTCATTATTTCCTCACCGGCTGGTTGGAAAATTCAGCCTTATTGGATTCATCAGCGGCTGGTTTTAAAATTCAGCTTCACTGGGTTCATCACCAGCTGGTTGGAAAACTCAGCCTTACTGGGTTCATCACCAGCTGGTTGGAAAATTTAGCCTCAATGGGTTCATCACCGGCTGGTTGGAAAATTTAGCCTCAATGGGTTCATCACCGGGAGGTTGGAAAATTCAGCTTCACGGGGTTCATCACCAGCTGGTTGGAAAATTCAGCTTCACTGGGTTCATCACCAGCTGGTTGGAAAATTCAGCCTTACTGGGTTCATCACAGGCTGGTTGGAAAATTCAGCTTCACTGGGTTCATCACCGGGTGGTTGGAAAATTCAGCCTTATTGGGTTCTTCACACGGGAGGTTGGAAAATTCAGCTTCACGGGGTTCATCACCGGCTGGTTGGAAAATTCAGCCTCACTGGGTTCATCACCAGCTGGTTGGAAAACTCAGCCTTTCTGGGTTCATCACCGGCTGGTTTTGAAATTCAGCCTCAATGGGTTCATCACCGGCTGGTTGGAAAATTCAGCCTCAATGGGTTCATCACCGGGAGGTTGGAAAATTCAGCTTCACTGGGTTCATCACCGGCTGGTTGGAAAAATCAGCTTCACTATTTCCTCACCGGGTGGTTGGAAAATTCAGCCTTATTGGGTTCATCACCGGGTGGTTGGAAAATTCAGCCTCACTGGGTTCATCACCGGCAGGTTTTGAAATTCAGTCTCCATGGGTTCATCACCGGGAGGTTGGAAAATTCAGCTTCACTGGGTTCATCACCGGGTGGTTGGAAAATTCAGCCTCACTGGGTTCATCACCGGCTGGTTGCAAAATTCAGCGTCACTGGGTTCATCACCGGCTGGTTGAAAAATTCAGCCTCACTGGGTTCATCACCGGCTGGTTTTGAAATTCAGCCTCCATGGGTTCATCACCGGGAGGTTGGAAAATTCAGCTTCACTGGGTTCATCACCGGCTGGTTTTGAAATTCAGCCTCAATGGGTTCATCACCGGCTGGTTGGAAAATTCAGCCTCACTTGGTTCATCACCGGCTGGTTGGAAAATTCAGCCTCACTGGGTTCATCACCGGCTGGTTGGAAAATTCAGCCTCACTTGGTTCATCACCGGCTGGTTGGAAAATTCAGCCTTTCTTGGTTCATCACCGGCTGGTTTTGAAATTCAGCCTCAATGGGTTCATCACCGGGAGGTTGGAAAATTCAGCTTCACTGGGTTCATCACCGGCTGGTTTTGAAATTCAGCCTCAATGGGTTCATCACCGGCTGGTTGGAAAATTCAGCCTCACTTGGTTCATCACCGGCTGGTTGGAAAATTCAGCCTCACTGGGTTCATCACCGGCTGGTTGGAAAATTCAGCCTTTCTTGGTTCATCACCGGCTGGTTTTGAAATTCAGCCTCAATGGGTTCATCACCGGCTGGTTGGAAAATTCAGCCTCACTTGGTTCATCACCGGCTGGTTGGAAAATTCAGCCTTTCTTGGTTCATCACCGGCTGGTTTTGAAATTCAGCCTCAATGGGTTCATCACCGGCTGGTTGGAAAATTCAGCCTCAATGGGTTCATCACCGGGAGGTTGGAAAATTCAGCTTCACTGGGTTCATCACCGGGTGGTTGGAAAAATCAGCTTCACTATTTCATCACCGGCTGGTTGGAACATTCAGCCTTATTGGGTTCATCACCCGCTGGTTGGAATATTCAGACTTACTGGGTTCATCACCGGCTGGTTGGAAAATTCAGCTTCACTGGGTTCACCCCCGGGAGGTTGGAAAATTCATCCTCAATGGGTTCATCACCGGGAGGTTGGAAAATTCAGCCTGACTGGGTTCATCACCGCTGGTTGGAAAATTCAGCCTCACTGGGTTCATCACCAGCTGGTTTTCAAATCCAGCTTCACTGGGTTACTCACCAGCTGGTTTTAAAATTCAGCCTTACTGGGTTCATTTCCGGCTGGTTTTAAAATCCAGCTTCACTGGGTTCATCACCGGCTGGTTTTAAAATTCAGCCTTACTGGGTTCATCACCGGCTGGTTTTAAAATCCAGCTTCACTGGGTTCATCACCGGCTGGTTTTAAAATTCAGCCTTACTGGGTTCATCACCGGCTGGTTTTAAAATCCAGCTTCACTGGGTTCATCACCGGCTGGTTTTAAAATTCAGCCTTACTGGGTTCATCACCGGCTGGTTTTAAAATCCAGCTTCACTGGGTTCATCACCGGCTGGTTTTAAAATTCAGCCTTACTGGTTTCATCACTGGCTAGTTGGAAAATTCAGCGTCACTGGGTTTCATCACCAGGAGGTTGGAAAATTCAGCGTCACTGGGTTCGTCACCGGCTGGTTTTAAAATTCAGCCTTACTGTGTTCCTCACCAGCTGGTTGGACAATTCAGCTTCACTGGGTTTCATCACCAGGTGGTTGAAAAATTCAGCCTCACTGGGTTCATCACCGGCTGGTTGAAAAATTCAGCCTCAATGGGTTCATCACCGGCTGGTTGGAAAAATTCAGCCTTACTGGTTTCATCACCAGCTGGTTGGAAAAATTCAGCCTTACTGGTTTCATCACCAGCTGGTTGGAAAAATCAGCCTTACTGGGTTCATCACCGTGTCTCCTCACTCCCCAAGCAGAGTCCTGGCAAACAGGTTGCGATTTTGTGCAATAAAAGTGCGAGCCAATTCCCCCGAACAATCATAAACACGAGACAGATGGAGAGAGATGTTCAAGTAAACAGAAAGGTCTATGAAAAATGCTATTCTTAAACGCAGACCTTTCAATAGTCCCTTGGTGCGAGGAGGAAAGGGATGGCTGAAGGAGAGCGTGCAGATAAGGGAAGGATATAGTTGGAGGGGGAGAGGGTTGCGAGACGGAGACGAGGTGGTCACAAAGGAAGGAGGGAAGGAGAGATAAAGAAATAATAAGAGAATCCGAAGGTCGTAAAACACAAAGACAATTTAACAACGGGACTTGTGTTGAAGTGTAATGTCACCTGATTTAGTATCCTGCAAGCACCGAGTCAGTGCAGGTATGGGAGGATTTAACGTTATGCGAGGTCCATCCGATTGCCGGTCTACCGCCGATTATTGGGCGATATCAACAAGCCGACCATCGATTTGAGCCTTTTGTAACCAGGAGGGCATTAATTGGTCACAGAGATCCATTCGTAACCTTAATGTTCGAAATAAAGTCCAGGCTCACACAGATTAGAAACCTGGTGCCGCTACTGATAGTGAAACTTGGCGAACAAAGCATGGCATTCCGTAAATTTAAAAATGAGTTGAATCAAGTGGGATAAGCTCCTGAAGATGGATGCCCGGGATCACTGCTTCTGAAGTTCTTATTTTTGGTTAAAAAAGAAAAAGAAAAAAGTTGTTTTTGTGTGCTCCAGGATCTACTCACCATTCCAGCATCGATGCTTAAACACCACAAGGTAGGAGCAAATTATATTCGGACCCAACTAACTTAGCCGGAAGTTCTACACGTGGAGATGAACAGCAAAGTGAAGAGATGCAAACGCCGTGAACAAAAGTTATGATCCATTGATGTTGTTATCCCATCGGGATGAAACGAGGGTAGCCCAGTTTGGGGTGATGTTTGCAGCCGATTGTGTATTCACTGAACAGTTATGTGATGAGTTCACTGGGACCTCAGAGGCAGCTCATGTCGTCTCCACCAAACATCCCTTGTCACGGAGCCTCACGGCTCGCCGGTCGGCACGACCCTCTCGTCACAGCCGGAGTGCGACGCCTCCATCGTCGGTCATCGGATCGTGCACTGCTAGCACGCCTTGGCCACGCCGGGTGAACATAAATGTGCCCGCTTGCGGAGATACCATCCGATTCCAGAGAGTTATTCCGCCTGGACCCCTTTTTCCATGAATTACTTGCTCCCATCAGTAGTTCAGGCGACTCAGCGAGTCGAAAACCGATCAGCCATTTCACTCCAGAAGCACCATCTTTTTACAAACGGATTCATCGTCATGAAAACAATGCCCTCAATCCGCTAATACATTATAACTAGTGAACTAACTGCGGGTTTGTGCAGGGGTTCGAGTTTCGGTTTCCTCTTTCTTCAGCCTTTTCCGGAGCGATTCATCACACTCGTTTGTGTTGAATAGGTTGCTTCAGTCATCATGTCGTCTAAGGTCTTCAAGGACCAATGAGGGTCACAAACATTGTTTGAAGCATTTTGACTCATTGGTGTAAGCACAGGCCTCTCAAGCTGCTGAGATCAAAGTTAAGATCTGGAAAGTCCACGATGACCATGAGAAGGACTAACTCTGGAGTAAGATACCTTGTGGTTCATGCTTCATGAAATTACTAAATTATTGGGTCGTGGGTTTGAAAAGGCCCGTTCGAGCTTCGCCTCGACAACAATTCTTGCTACCCGGTAGCCCTTTGCGTTGTCAATTCTTTCACTTATTATCACAAAATTAAACTATGGATTTTTTTTCTCAGGCTATTCGTCAAGATGGCACCTTTGAACACTGCCGCCCCGTCCACAGACGAACAGGCATATGATGTAGCGCTCTAATATATCGCCACATTTATATATTGCGGTGCTAATTTACAGCACCGTATCCAACCCACAAATGAGACGTAAAAATGCGAGAGAGATATAAAGGCAATAGGTCTTGTATATAAACAATAAACGTTGACCGTATGTCTGCGCCCACCAATACTCACGCGAAAGTCTCGGTTGTCCCCCAACGGCGTGCCGTGCATTATTCATGAGAATGCAGGCACCGAACCGGGCCCGAAAAACATTTCATTTTTCGCCTTTCTCTCTGCCAGAGACAAGTGCGCATAATCTAAAGATCTTTCGCGACCAGCACTCGATGCTGCCAATACGTCGCGCGTAACACGCGGTCGGGTCAGCAGGGGGCGGAACTCATGTCCGTCTGCGTCGACTTTCGCCCCACGGTCGCCTTCTCCCTTCCTGTCCGTTGTACCGTACGCAGTCATTTCTCTTGCACCACTCCTGACACCAATTCTTAATAGTGCTGTTTGGGGGATGTTGCATGGCACATTGGAAGACGAGAGCCAGAGGAGGTGACCGAGTGTTGTTGACCTCGTCCGTCTGAACTTTTTGGGCCCAAGTGCGAGAGAAATTCCTTGTACTCGGGGCAGCTGGAGTGCCAGCATACGGCACAGCTCTCGAGCACACATAATGATCAACAGACAAGATGCTTCAAGCTGTTGTTGTGTTCTTTTCATTTCCGTTGCAGGGTTACCTTTGTACTTTGATTGTATTTGTTGCTGGCATTCATTGTACTTTATTGTCATCAATTCCAATGCAAATTAAAGTGGCTTTAAAAGCTTACACCCTAATCGTGTGAGATGGATTTGTCTGAGATGGATATTTGTGGCATATTTGTGGGACGGGTTCCTCAGTAATGGCCGGGAGTATTGTGATGCCACGAGAAAGCAGTTCGGTGCAAGACTAACCAGGGCAAAAATAGCATTTCTTTCCTGTAGTAATTCTCTGCAGACTACTGTAGTAGGACCCATTACCAACTGCAGTATATGAGAGCACTACTCTGATCTACTATAGTTCTAACTGTAACATTTTTTTTTGCCTGGGAAGGACGTACACCAGAGTGCATCCCCTGGGATTTCCATGTGCATGGAGCATGGTCATACCATCGTGGTGTCTCGCCTCGGGATCACGTCACTCGCAGAGGTCGTGATGCGACGACTGTAGTCCAAGCCCCCCACTTTGGTCAGACGTCGGCAGGCTTCCGAAGCGAATTCAATTTTGTAACCCAGATTGCTATTGTTGTCCTGCGGAATCTATTTTTCTTTCTGCCGATGAAAACCTCAAGTAAAATTGAGAACAAAGGCCGGCACTATCACCAAAGCATCTGCTGGAACATCGCGCGTGGAGCCTGAGCAAGTGGCAGCACTTCCCGCGCGAGACCGAGCCCGCGAAGCGTGCCGAAGCCCCGACACAACCGCATATCAAATTAGCAATGACAAATCGTCACCGTCGGGAATCTAACCTTGGAACTGTCTCTGGAGAAGTGTCGCACCGGCCGTACGGCGATAAGGAACTACCGGGCAAAGCCTCCGGAGGAATCTTTTCTGTTTGAGTGATTGTTGGTGTCAGAGTTAGACAGATGTTCCTAGCTCGGAACGTCGTTATTCGATTTCCTGCGACAGTATCTCTCTGTTACTGAAATCCCAAGGGGAAGCGGCAAAGAAAGCCTTTAGGGTTCCAAACTGGTTCGACCGCGGTCTTCTGTGCGTCCATGAAACATGGCTAAAGCACGATTAACCGCTCGCTTCGTTGAGCACAGCCCAGGTCATGTAAACAACAACATCTTATGATACGATTGTACTCGAGCGTGGGTGTATTATTATGTTAGTAGCTACAGGCAGATGGAACCCGCCCTGAGTGCTACAGCTCAAGAAGGGACCGAAGGGCGTGCAGGTGCAAACGTACCACCAACACACCGAAACGCTCTGATCCCGCAGATTTTGCTCGTCCTAATTAACTTAATTAATGTGAACAGTGAAATGCAAATGTGCTGTAATTATTGGCCTGCGGGGAATGGCTTGGAGGCTGCATTCACTTTCTCCAATCAAATAAACGCCGTCAAGCTGGGCCACAACTACCGAAGATTTGGTGGGGGGGGGAGGGCGCTAGTAAAACACCTTTAAGACCTGCTCTGGGACACTCTATGTGGTTTTTGTTTTCGATATTACCCTTTCGGTCATTCATCACGTGCCAGGTTGTTCGTTATGGCCGAGCTTGCGAAGTTACCAGCTGCGTTGTCAAGCCACTGACCATGTTGTCGTCTTGGTATTCAACGTCATGTTTACATTACCACCGTTACATGTGCTTTCGATTCCCCCGACGAGGACTATATGGACTGTATGAAACATAGATTACAATGTATCAGCTCACGGTCCTCGGGTCCACCACTCGCAGGACATGTCACGTTTGGTGTCCTACGCTGCAATCGCAAATCGTCCTTCAGGTGACCTTATTGTTGATCCTGGTTGTTGATCTAATTAATGTGTACGTCCCGAGTGTGTGCGATCTTCCTAACGTAAAACAAAACAATGCAATCAATGCTTGTTTCCATCGGCAGTTTTATTGAGTGCGGTTCAGCAAGCGGGGGCTGCGCGTTCGACTCGAGGTGCAATTTGCAGGTAAGACTCGGGGAAAAAGATGGACTCTAATGCATTGCTCGGCTATCCACATCCAGAGAATGGTGCCTTGTACAGTTTTACGACCTGAAACACAGGAGAACAAGGAATTCGGTTGAAAGGTGCGGCGTCTCTCCGTGCCGTCTTGCCACTCCTTCGTGCCCGTTGCAGGTGCCTAAAGGTGTGATGTTTATCTTGGACACTCCAACTCGTGCCTTGTGTGTGGTGTGACAACAAATTCAAAACATGTAAATCTGTACAACAATATACCAATGAACCATAGGAAAAGGATCAAAAAGAAAAGTCGGATCACACTGGACCGTCCAGGTATCACAGGCTCGCATCGGTCTCGGACAGCTGCTGGATCCACAAGCCTCGACTTCGGCAATCATCGACGGCACGATGCTATCCGATGGAAAATTTGGACCTGAAATTGGAACAAATTGTCTGACTGGGAAAATTAACAACAAGGTTTTCATCCCTGGAAGTGCGATAGCTGGTCACGCACACAGCGCATCCTTGTCCTCCCGACATCACATGAGATTCTGCTTCCATTTATGACGTCACACTAACAATCACGCGATCAAACGCCACACACCGACAAACTGAACATGGAGCGCATAGAAGAGGCTATATACATATTCCATATGCGAAATGGATTATGAACCCCCTTTGCTGCCCTCTCTGCAGTTGTGCCCCATAAAGATCCCCATCCCTCCCTTTACTCCAAACTCTCTGTGGGGAGTTGTTTGCCATTCCCAATCCGATATCCCATTTTTCCTTCATTTTCTCAATATTACAACTCCCCACAATTTTGGCACACAATATATAGATGACCTTTGACCGATCATGATAGACCTTTTATACGACCCTTGACCGCTCCTGATAAGCTACTAAAGTGGATAATTCTTCACGCTTCACTTAACTCGCGTGGTTTGGTCTGACGGGTAAGAAAGCTCAAAAGTAGTGAAATTGCCTCTGAGCTGCATTGGCTGGGTTCGATTTCCGACACCAATGTGAATTGATACCCCGCTGGTGTTTGGCAGGTCGGGTGTCACATCAATGAGTATGCCGACCTTCGGAGAGTCCCGTCTGCTGGGCATTCGCTGGTGGACATTGAAGATGCCACGGTGTGTTTTGAAAAAGGAGTAGGCCATTGTGTGAACAAATTTCAGGCTCCTCAAACGTGCAGGGGCGTTTTGTGAGCGAACCTTAGTCATGATGCCACCAGTGGACCGGATTGGTAATTGAATCCCAGTCTGATCCGCATTGATCAGATGAACCGGTTTGGGTTCAATTCCCATAATCGTTCATGGGACTTTCTCAAGGCCCCAGCTGCATGTTCTTTCAGACATCAAAGATTCCACGATGAGTTGAACAAAGACTTCTTGGTTTGATAATAATCATAAATAAATGGGGGTTGGGGGTGGGCGGCACAAGGTTTGATAATAATGATCCTAAATGAAGGGGGGCCATTTTATGATGCAGGCCAAATTGTGGGTTTCCCACTGAACCTAAGCAGCACTTTGACGACATTGCACCACGAAAAAGTTTCCCTATTCGTTGCCACCTTGGCAGACCTATGAGGATCCATGAGCTTCCAATGAAAGATTGGATATGAATTTGACTCAAAGCAAATGGGATTGATTAGAGTGGGTTAGCTATTTTGTGGCCAACCTGAACCGATGGCTCATGATGCAGCAGGGAGCCAAAGTTCAAATCCCATATGCCACATGTGTTTGTCCATCGTCTGTCGATGTACTTGCAATTAATGAAAACATACTCTGATGTTGACTTGTCCGTGAACTCTGTGTACTGCAAACCTTCAACCATCGTCACAATTAAATAAAGCAACGGAGCAAAAAATTACATGGTTACCTGCAGGCTTACCTGCTCCATAAAGCCACCTCTAAGACCTGTGAACATGGTCTGAAATAACTCTTAACAGTTGTCATCCTAGTTGTGTACGTATCTTGTGGTTGGTTGTGTTTGCTCACTGATGCTGGAGAGCGGTGTCGAACATCTTCTTGCGTCCTTCCATGCCGGACATTGCCTCCACGTTCTTCCTCCAGTCACCAATGTCCTGCTGCGATGGACCAAGCAAGAACAATATCAACAAAGAAAGCGGATTTGGAGAGATCTCACCAAAAATCAAACAACAACAACAATGACAACAACAATCCTGAGGGTGCAGTGGCACAAAGTATCATTATATCGTTTCAGTGTTGGACACCTGTTTGTGCCTTCATAGTGACATTAGCGAGACAAAGACAATGGTCAAGACAAGAAATGGAGCTCAACAATTCAATCTTCTCAGGAGGTCACGGAAGAATCATCGGGAATCGGAATCATTAGATATGGAAGTAAGAACTGGAGCTTGACTTGACGAATGAAGCCAAGATGAATCACCTGGACTTAGAAGTGTGGCACCAGATCTAAAGGCCATTGCAAAGTAAAGCGTTGGCTCCATGTTTCTCAAAAAGATTCCAATTTACAGAGATGGTTAACTGCGTTCACCGCCGCACGGAAGCATCACAAGTGGGAGTTGAATGTCTCATAGCGGCCTTGAAGCTCCGGCAACCTTCTGTTACGAGAGATTTGTGCACGAAGGCACATCTGTGCCATTGTAAATATTTCATGCCTCAAACACAGGCGCATGCACGGGAATTATTGAGGAGACGCATTCACGTGCAGAGACACATCGGTGTACTTTAATTGGACCGTTACCGTTTACAATCCCCCCAAGCCTAGCTCTCGCTAAATCCATGGTCGTGCGTCACCCCGCTGAGCCACCCATGTCTCGATGTAGGACGACACCGAGGACGACCCGAACACGACTGCTCGGGTTGCAGAGCAAGATCGGTCCCTGCTGAGTTCAGCATATTATCCGATTTAATTTGGTGTTGTAAACAAATAATTTAGTACAACAATCAACACCGCAGAAATTCAACCAGATTGTGTGTGTTTGTGTTTGTGTGTGGATAACACTTTTATTTGTTAAACTGTGGTGATATAATTCATAGGAATGATCTGGCATTGTACCGGCTCCCCATTCACATGATTGATCCAGAATTGCACCGCCTCAAACTCGTAGGAATGATCCGGAATTTTACTGGCTCCTCATTCACAGGATTGATCCTAAATTGTACTGGCTCAAGCTCATAGAAATGATCCGGAATTGTACCAGCTCAACTCAGAGGAAAGATTTGGAATTGTACCAGCTCCTCAACTCATAGGAATGATGTGGAATTATACCAGCTCCTCAATTCATAGGAATGATGTGAAATTATACCAGCTCCTCAATTCATAGGAATGATTTGGAATTGTACCAGCTCCACAACTCATAGGAATGATGTGGAATTATACCAGCTCCTCAATTCAAAGGAATGATATGGAATTATACCAGCTCCTTAACTCAGAGGAATGATATGGAATTGTACCAGCTCCTCAACTCACAGTAATGATATGGAATTATACCAGCTCCTCAACTCACAGGAATGATATGGAATTATACCAGCTCCTCAACTCACAGGAATGATATGGAATTATACCAGCTCCACAACTCATAGAAATGATATGGAATTATACCAGCTCCTCAACTCATAGGAATAATATGGAATTATACCAGCTCCTCAACTCATAGAAATGATATGGAATTATACCAGCTCCTCAACTCATAGGAATAATATGGATTTATACCAGCTCCTCAACTCATAGAAATGATATGGAATTGTACCAGCTCCTCAACTCATAGAAATGATATGGAATTATACCAGCTCCTCAACTCATAGGAATAATATGGAATTATACCAGCTCCTCAACTCATAGGAATGATATGGAATTGTACCAGCTCCTCAACTCATAGGAATGATATGGAATTATACCAGCTCCTTAACTCAGAGGAATGATATGGAATTGTACCAGCTCCTCAACTCATAGGAATGATATGGAATTGTACCAGCTCCTCAACTCATAGAAATGATATGGAATTATACCAGCTCCTCAACTCATAGGAATGATATGGAATTATACCAGCTCCTCAACTCACAGGAATGATATGGAATTATACCAGCTCCTCAACTCATAGGAATGATATGGAATTGTACCAGCTCCTCAACTCATAGGAATGATATGGAATTATACCAGCTCCTCAACTCATAGGAATGATATGGAATTATACCAGCTCCTCAACTCATAGGAATGATATGGAATTATACCAGCTCCTCAACTCACAGGAATGATATGGAATTATACCAGCTCCTCAACTCATAGGAATGATATGGAACTATACCAGCTCCTCAACTCATAGGAATGATATGGAATTATACCAGCTCCTCAACTCATAGGAATGATATGGAATTATACCAGCTCCTCAACTCACAAGAATGATATGGAATTATACCAGCACCTCAATTCATAGGAATGATATGGAATTATACCAGCTCCTCAACTCATAGGAATGATATGGAATTGTACCAGCTCCTCAACTCATAGGAATGATATGGAATTGTACCAGCTCCTCAACTCAAAGGAATGATATGGAATTATACCAGCTCCTCAACTCATAGGAATGATATGGAATTATACCAGCTCCTCAACTCATAGGAATAATATGGAATTATACCAGCTCCTCAACTCATAGGAATAATATGGAATTATACCAGCTCCTCAACTCATAGGAATGATATGGAATTATACCAGCTCCTCAACTCATAGGAATGATATGGAATTGTACCAGCTCATCAATCATAGGAATGATATGGAATTATACCAGCTCCTCAACTCATAGGAATAATATGGAATTATACCAGCTCCTCAACTCATAGAAATGATATGGAATTATACCAGCTCCTCAACTCATAGGAATAATATGGAATTATACCAGCTCCTCAACTCATAGGAATGATATGGAATTGTACCAGCTCCTCAACTCACAGGAATGAAATGGAATTATACCAGCTCCTCAACTCATAGGAATAATATGGAATTATACCAGCTCCTCAACTCATAGGAATAATATGGAATTATACCAGCTCCTCAACTCATAGGAATGATATGGAATTATATCAGCTCCTCAACTCATAGGAATGATATGGAATTGTACCAGCTCATCAATCATAGGAATGATATGGAATTATACCAGCTCCTCAACTCATAGGAATAATATGGAATTATACCAGCTCCTCAACTCATAGGAATAATATGGAATTATACTAGCTCCTCAACTCATAGAAATGATATGGAATTATACCAGCTCCTCAACTCATAGGAATGATATGGAATTATACCAGCTCCTCAACTCATAGGAATGATATGGAATTGTACCAGCTCATCAATCATAGGAATGATATGGAATTATACCAGCTCCTCAACTCATAGGAATAATATGGAATTATACCAGCTCCTCAACTCATAGGAATAATATGGAATTATACCAGCTCCTCAACTCATAGAAATGATATGGAATTATACCAGCTCCTCAACTCATAGGAATGATATGGAATTATACCAGCTCCTCAACTCATAGGAATGATATGGAATTGTACCAGCTCCTCAACTCATAGGAATGATATGGATTATACCAGCTCCTCAACTCATAGGAATGATATGGAATTATACCAGCTCCTCAACTCATAAGAATGATATGGAATGATACCAACACCTCAATTCATAGGAATGATATGGAATTATACCAGCTCCTCAACTCAAAGGAATGATATGGAATTGTACCAGGTCCTCAACACATAGAAATGATATGGAATTATACCAGCTCCTCAACTCATAGGAATGATATGGAATTATAGCAGCTCCTCAATTCATAGGAATGATATGGAATTGCACCAGCTCATCAATCATAGGAATGATCCGGAATTGTACCAGCTCCTTAATTCATAGGAATGATATGGAATTGTACCAGCTCATCAATCATAGGAATGATCCGGAATTGTACCAGCTCCTCAACTCATAGGAATGATATGGAATTATACCAGCTCCTCACCTCATAGGAATGATATGGAATTATAGCAGCTCCTCAACTCATAGGAATGATATGGAATTATACCAGCACCTCAATTCATAAGAATGATATGGAATTATACCAGCTCCTCAACTCATAGGAATGATATTGAATTATATAAGCTCCTCAACTCAAAGGAATGATCCGGAATTGTACCAGCTCCTTAATTCATAGGAATGATATGGAATTATACCAGCTCCTCAACACATAGAAATGATATGGAATTGTACCAGCTCCTCACCTCATAGGAATGATATGGAATTATAGCAGCTACTCAACTCATAGGAATGATATGGAATTGTACCAGCTCATCAATCATAGGAATGATCCGGAATTGTACCAGCTCCTTAATTCATAGGAATGATATGGAATTGTACCAGCTCCTCAACTCATAGGAATGATATAGAATTAAACCAGCTCCTCAACTCATAGGAATGATATGGAATTGTACCAGCTCCTCAACTCATAGGAATGATATGGAATTATACCAGCTCCTTAACTCAGAGGAATGATATGGAATTGTACCAGCTCCTCAACTCATAGAAATGATATGGAATTATACCAGCTCCTCAACTCATAGGAATGATATGGAATTGTACCAGCTCCTCAACTCATAGAAATGATATGGAATTATACCAGCTCCTCAACTCATAGGAATGATATGGAATTATACCAGCTCCTCAACTCACAGGAATGATATGGAATTATACCAGCTCCTCAACTCATAGGAATGATATGGAATTATACCAGCTCCTCAACTCATAGGAATGATATGGAATTATACCAGCTCCTCAACTCATAGGAATGATATGGAATTATACCAGCTCCTCAACTCACAGGAATGATATGGAATTATACCAGCTCCTCAACTCATAGGAATGATATGGAATTATACCAGCTCCTCAACTCATAGGAATGATATGGAATTATACCAGCTCCTCAACTCATAGGAATGATATGGAATTATACCAGCTCCTCAACTCACAAGAATGATATGGAATTGTACCAGCTCCTCAACTCATAGGAATGATATGGAATTATACCAGCTCCTCAACTCATAGGAATGATATGGAATTATACCAGCTCCTTAACTCAGAGGAATGATATGGAATTGTACCAGCTCCTCAACTCATAGGAATGATATGGAATTGTACCAGCTCCTCAACTCATAGAAATGATATGGAATTATACCAGCTCCTCAACTCATAGGAATGATATGGAATTATACCAGCTCCTCAACTCACAGGAATGATATGGAATTATACCAGCTCCTCAACTCATAGGAATGATATGGAATTATACCAGCTCCTCAACTCATAGGAATGATATGGAATTATACCAGCTCCTCAACTCATAGGAATGATATGGAATTATACCAGCTCCTCAACTCACAAGAATGATATGGAATTATACCAGCACCTCAATTCATAGGAATGATATGGAATTATACCAGCTCCTCAACTCATAGGAATGATATGGAATTGTACCAGCTCCTCAACTCATAGGAATGATATGGAATTGTACCAGCTCCTCAACTCAAAGGAATGATATGGAATTATACCAGCTCCTCAACTCATAGGAATGATATGGAATTATACCAGCTCCTCAACTCATAGGAATAATATGGAATTATACCAGCTCCTCAACTCATAGGAATAATATGGAATTATACCAGCTCCTCAACTCATAGGAATGATATGGAATTATACCAGCTCCTCAACTCATAGGAATGATATGGAATTGTACCAGCTCATCAATCATAGGAATGATATGGAATTATACCAGCTCCTCAACTCATAGAAATGATATGGAATTATACCAGCTCCTCAACTCATAGGAATAATATGGAATTATACCAGCTCCTCAACTCATAGGAATGATATGGAATTGTACCAGCTCCTCAACTCACAGGAATGAAATGGAATTATACCAGCTCCTCAACTCATAGGAATAATATGGAATTATACCAGCTCCTCAACTCATAGGAATAATATGGAATTATACCAGCTCCTCAACTCATAGGAATGATATGGAATTATATCAGCTCCTCAACTCATAGGAATGATATGGAATTGTACCAGCTCATCAATCATAGGAATGATATGGAATTATACCAGCTCCTCAACTCATAGGAATAATATGGAATTATACCAGCTCCTCAACTCATAGGAATAATATGGAATTATACTAGCTCCTCAACTCATAGAAATGATATGGAATTATACCAGCTCCTCAACTCATAGGAATGATATGGAATTATACCAGCTCCTCAACTCATAGGAATGATATGGAATTGTACCAGCTCATCAATCATAGGAATGATATGGAATTATACCAGCTCCTCAACTCATAGGAATAATATGGAATTATACCAGCTCCTCAACTCATAGGAATAATATGGAATTATACCAGCTCCTCAACTCATAGAAATGATATGGAATTATACCAGCTCCTCAACTCATAGGAATGATATGGAATTATACCAGCTCCTCAACTCATAGGAATGATATGGAATTGTACCAGCTCCTCAACTCATAGGAATGATATGGATTATACCAGCTCCTCAACTCATAGGAATGATATGGAATTATACCAGCTCCTCAACTCATAAGAATGATATGGAATGATACCAACACCTCAATTCATAGGAATGATATGGAATTATACCAGCTCCTCAACTCAAAGGAATGATATGGAATTGTACCAGGTCCTCAACACATAGAAATGATATGGAATTATACCAGCTCCTCAACTCATAGGAATGATATGGAATTATAGCAGCTCCTCAATTCATAGGAATGATATGGAATTGCACCAGCTCATCAATCATAGGAATGATCCGGAATTGTACCAGCTCCTTAATTCATAGGAATGATATGGAATTGTACCAGCTCATCAATCATAGGAATGATCCGGAATTGTACCAGCTCCTCAACTCATAGGAATGATATGGAATTATACCAGCTCCTCACCTCATAGGAATGATATGGAATTATAGCAGCTCCTCAACTCATAGGAATGATATGGAATTATACCAGCACCTCAATTCATAAGAATGATATGGAATTATACCAGCTCCTCAACTCATAGGAATGATATTGAATTATATAAGCTCCTCAACTCAAAGGAATGATCCGGAATTGTACCAGCTCCTTAATTCATAGGAATGATATGGAATTATACCAGCTCCTCAACACATAGAAATGATATGGAATTGTACCAGCTCCTCACCTCATAGGAATGATATGGAATTATAGCAGCTACTCAACTCATAGGAATGATATGGAATTGTACCAGCTCATCAATCATAGGAATGATCCGGAATTGTACCAGCTCCTTAATTCATAGGAATGATATGGAATTGTACCAGCTCCTCAACTCATAGGAATGATATAGAATTAAACCAGCTCCTCAATTCATAGGAATGATATGGAATTATACCAGCTCCTAAACTCATCGGAATAATATGGAATTATAGCAGCTCCTCAATTCATAGGAATGATGTGGAATTGTACCAGCTCCTCAACTCATAGGAATGATATGGAATTAAACCAGCTCCTCAATTCATAGGAATGATATGGAATTATACCAGCTCCTAAACTCATCGGAATAATATGGAATTATAGCAGCTCCTAAACTCATCGGAATAATATGGAATTATACCAGCTCCTAAACTCATCGGAATAATATGGAATTATAGCAGCTCCTCAACTCATAGGAATGATATGGAATTGTACCAGCTCCTCAACTCAGAGGAATGATATGGAATTGTACCAGCTCCTTAATTCATAGGAATGATATGGAATTGTACCAGCTCCTTAATTCATAGGAATGATATGGAATTATAGCAGCTCCTCAATTCATAGGAATGATGTGGAATTGTACCAGCTCCTCAACTCATCAGAATGATGTGGAATTGTACCAGCTCCTCAACTCAAAGGAATGATATGGAATTGTACCAGCTCCTCAACTCATAGGAATGATATGGAATTGTACCAGCTCCTTAATTCATAGGAATTATATGGAATTGTACCAGCTCCTTAATTCATAGGAATGATATGGAATTGTACCAGCTCGTCAATCACAATAATGATCCGGAATTGTACCAGCTCCTTAATTCATAGGAATGATCCGGAATTGTACCAGCTCCTTAATTCATTGGAATGATATGGAATTGTACCAGCTCCTCAACTCATAGGAATGATCCGGAATTGTACCAGCTTGTCAATCACAATAATGATCTGGAATTGTACAGACTACTTATATCAATGGAATAATCTAGAATTGTGCTGGCTCAACTCACTGATCCCAAAGGAAGTTCTGGACAAGAAAGATGCGGAATAACTGAGACTAGGCATTGCAGAATAGAAGAAAAATAGAAAAATAATAGAAAGACAAGAAGAAGAAGAATAGAAAGACAAAGAAGAAGTAGAAGAATAAGAATAGCAACAAGAAGAAGGAGAGGACTGGCTCTGCCAGGACCTCTTGCTGAGAGAAGAAGAACCTCTACAAAGCACCACTGTGAATGGGGGGGTTCCTGCTTCTAGTGGCTCCCATACAGTTCTTTGTTTTACTGCTGCAGCCATTTGGTTTCTGGTTCTGATGCTGCATGCAACAGTTTCCTGGTTCTACTGCTGCAGCCATCTGGTTCCTGGTTCTACTGCTGCAGCCATCTGGTTCCTGGTTCCACTGCTGCAGCCATCTGGTTCCTGGTTCCACTGCTGCACACAACAGGTTCCTGGTTCTACTGCTGCAGCCATCTGGTTCCTGGTTCTGATGCTGCATGCAACAGTTTCCTGATTCTACTGCTGCAGCCATCTGGTTCCTGGTTCTCCTGCTGCAGCCATCTGGTTCCTGGTTCGACTGCTGCAGCCATCTGATTCCTGGTTCCACTGCTACACACAACAGGTTCCTGGTTTTACTGCTACAAATATCGGATTCCTGCTTCTACAGCTGCACAATTCTAGTTATTGGTTCTACTGCTGCACACTTCTGGTTATTAGTTATACTGCTGCACACATCTCATTATTGGTTCTACTTCTGCAAACATCTGCTTATTGCTTCTACTGCTGCACTCATTAGGTTCCTGGTTTTTCAACTGCACCCATTAGGTTCCTGGTTCTACTGCTGCACCCAACGGGCTTCCGGTTCTACTGTCCAATCCATCTGGTTCTATTACTGCACCCATGTGGTTTGTAGTTCTACTGTTGCATCCAATTAGTTCCCAGTTCTACTGCTGCACCCATCACGTTCCTGTTTTCCTGTTGCACAAGAGTTCCTAGTTCTACTGCTGCACACATTTGGTTTCTGGTTATACTGCTGCACACATCTGGTGCCTGGTTCTATTTCTGCACCCAACCAGTTCCTACTTCTACTGCTGCACAAAACATGTTCCTGGCTCTACTGCTGCATATCGCAGGTTCCTGGTTATATTGCTGCACACATTTGTTTCCTGCTTCTACTGCGACACCCGTTTGGTTCATACTTTAACTGCTGCAAACAACAGGTTTCTGGTGTACCGCTTCGCCCAACGGGTTCCTGTTTCTACTGCTGCGCACAATGGGTTCCAGGTTCTCCTGCTATGCCCTTCAGGTTACTGCTTCTACAACTGCACCCATCGAGTTCAAGGTTCTACTGCTGCATCCAATGCTCCTTGCTTCTACTGCTGCACCATCTGGTTCCTGCTTCTACCCTTGCACCCATTTGATGCAGACTTTTACTGCTGCACACAACGGTGTGTTGCTTTTATCACAGTCCCAATGGGTTCCTGCTTCTACTGCTACATCCAATGGGTTCCTGGTTCTATTGTTGCACCCAATGGGTTCCAAGCTCTCCGACTATACTATGCCCATTGGGTTCCAGGTTATCCTGCTATGCCAATCAGGTTACTGGTTCTATAACATCTGACTCGTTGGATCCCTATAGCTGCAGTTGAATCTGTCATGTTGATTTCATTGATCGACGTCGTAGTTCTTCTAATAGACCTGGCATGCTATTTGTTCTGCAGCGGATGATTGATCAACGTCCAGGAAAAAGAAAGAGTGATGTAACTTAATGGCATTGAGTCCAAAGATACTCATTGTATTTCGTATCTGGCATCGTTTTATAACTTGAAAGATAAATGTTTTAAGTGGTATTTTTGGTTTCGGGTGCACCCCAAATCTATCCTCCATTGCACTTTTATCTGTAATCCCATTCTGGTGCTGAAGCAGCTGGACAGTGTTACCAATGTCATGCGAGATAAATAACAGAAGCTATTATTTCTTGTTGTTGTAAAACAAGTGTTCGAAGCTATCTCACTTGCGGTCTTTGTGCCTCTCTATCCATGGAACTGGTGTGCACAATCTTTTGGGTGGTGGTCCATGGTATACCGCACCAAACCATGCATTCACCTTTCCCTGTAGAAGCTCCGCATTTTTTTGCTCATTTTTTCCTCCTGATGAACCCCAAGCAGAAATGCTTACCGATGGTTTGCACACTCCCCCCCCCCCAGTTTTCCCCCCTTTAGGATTGTTGTCTTTCATCTCTCTATTCTTGTCTCGTTTTTCCACCATTTCACCCTCTTCCCACCCCACCCACAGCTCCTTTCTAATCCTCTGCCTTTTCCTCTCTATAGAGATTTTCTTTCAATTCCCCTTTCTTAGGCCTAAGCCTCCCGTCCATCTCCCCCAAACCCCAAGTCTGTCTATACATCCCTCTGAAGCATTTCTTCCCTCTGTCTGAAATCCGCCTACACACATCTTTCCTCACTGTCCTCGAGGCTAGCAGAGAGAGCAGTGCAATAAGCTGGATGGCAAGAGCCTCGAGTCCTGGGGAGTTAACCTACTAGGCCTAAATGATCAGTTTGCAGCACTCGGTGGTTATCTTTATAAACCAAGTCTGCTTCAAATATGCCATGAAAAGGACGTCTTAGTGAAAGCAAACCAAATTGACTGCTCGCAATACGAGTTAAAAGACCTGGAAATTCGTCTCCAGTGCTGTGAGCACAAGTCAAGCTCTTCCCGAAGAGAGATCGTGACGTGGTGCACTGGTATACAAGGTGTAAACAGGATAGCTAGGATGCGACCGCAGTTCGAAGGTGATACTAATGTTTGTTGTTAGTTGCACAACAAGTGTAACCGCAATGTACTTCGTTGGATCGTCCTTCATCACGAAGCAAAGGAACAGTGTCAACTTTCATCAAACGGGTATAAGAGACCCAACAGCAGCTCACCGCCTTGTCCTCTTTCTCTTCCTTCTTCACAGATTTGAGGTTGGCTCGGAGATCCATGGACACTTTGTGCTTGGAACCAAGAAGTGCACGCAGCATGGCATCTGCAGACATGCGGACCCGACGTAGAGGCGGTCGCTTGAATTTTCCGCGGAGATCGAAGATCTTTTGGCTCAGATCCAGGATCTGCAGTCGGTAACATGACGTCAGAATAGTGAGCTCGAGAGCACGGTTCATCGTGGAACCAAACAAACGTCGTTGCCAACTCAGACCCGCCAACCACAAAGCAAAACGTTGAAGAACAGATACGCGCAACAACTGAGTTGTTGGTGCTGTAAGCGCACCTGGTGCTTTAATTGCTCACCTCCTTTGCATGCTTTCCGGCCTTCATCTCGGTATCATATCTTTCCTCATCGGTCACGTCAATCTTGGAGTGGAGCTCTCGGCAGAGGTCCTACATGGAGCACAAATTCAGGGAAAATTGTAGGTAACGGAGGGAAAAGATCGAGGTTCGTCAACATCAACACCGGAACGTCCGAACAACGTCTGCGGCAGAACACACCATTCCGGTGACATATCAAATGGAGCACCATCATGTGAGAGATGCAGCACGACAGGTACATACCGAAGTATTGTTTTTTATTGTTGCTGTTGCTGTTTATTTCATTAATTGTTTGATTTTTTAACTCCGAACACAAAACTTGAATGTTACACTCTCTCCGGACTGCGGATGCTCGAGGAATTAACATTCCATGCGGAGCGAAGCACCACGCACATCCATCCCCTGTAACCGTAGTGCAGACTCGGTGCCCCCAGGAGGCACCCCTGGAGGCCAGGACTATGGTTTCTGTCGATAGTGGTGTAAATAACCCACGGAATTGGCAAAACCAGCCGACGGCAGGGGCACGCTTTATGCCTCCCTCTTGTGCCTTCCTGCTGTTCCTGTTATATCATGTCTCTCCTGTGCTAAACACTGCCCCGGTGAGAAAATAAAGTTATTAGCATTCCCTCCTATTCTCACCCTCTTTCTCATTCTCCTTCTCTTTTTCTCAGATCCAAATTTCAAAGTTGCTCGCTAATGGCGTTCCGTTCCAACCGAAGTCAGCAACTCAACATAGCACAAGGTGCAGCCGGTCTAGTGCACAGCATTGATTTACTTCGTTAACCTACGGCATCGGCTTGAATCCCCACGAGTACCTTCTTACTCTTGGACCATTGCAATTATATTGCCTTTTAATTATTGTTGTTGCTTTTCCTCCACGAAGGTAGGACGCACAATGCCTGATAGATGTCACGCAGGTTGATTTCTGCTGGGTCAACAGTCAGTTCTTTAACTCTGTTTGAGGAACATAATTGAGCCGGAATCGTCCAGAACCATCAGATGGATGTAAGGGGAACGACCTGGATGCCTGTGGTTCACCTGGAGCTCTTGCGATGATAAATTGTTCAATTCTAAGTCTGGAACTCGTTCGGCGAGAGCCTTCTCCTTCTCCCTCTCACGTTCGCTCTCTTCCTGATCCAACTGCTCCTTCGCCAATGATAGAATAATCGTCTGCAGCATACAGTGGGACAGAGGTCAATGATGCATTGTGAGACACAGGTCCATAGCATAATGAGACAGAAGACAAGCCATACACTGGGAGAGATCAATGGCATAAACTGAGACAGAGGTCAAGAATGTGCAGACAGAGGTCAAGGGCATACAGTGAGACAGAGGTCAAGGATGTACAGTGACACAGAGGTCAAGAGTACACAGTGAGACAGAGGTCAAGGGCCGATAGGGAGACAGAGGTCAAGGGCCGACAGGGAGCTCGAAGTCACAACCATGTGATACATAACTGTCGTATTAGAAACCCTAACATTCAAATGCAGCATTGTTAAATTTAGAGCTTATTTAGAGATTATAATTCATAGGTCAGTGTTTTGGCCGTAATAAATAATAATAATAATAATCATAACTGCAACCTGACCATGGTAATTACCAAAACATCCTTTCCATCCATTCTGAGGACCTTCGAGAAGTGTGGATCTTCTGCTAAGGGTGTACTCGAATCCATTGTTCGTGTACTGCGGTGAATTGTCCCAATTGTGTTGGTTCGATCTTGGACTAAGTAAGAGTCACGATTTAAGTAATTGCATTTGTCACTGGTATGGAATCGAACCATCATGAGGAGGTGCATTCGATCGAAACTGCAGCAAAGTTCTCGATCAGGTTACTCGCTAGTGATTTGTTCTCATCAACACAAGAGTATTCCACAGGGAATTTGGGAAAATAGAATTTGATTTTTTTTTTTTATGTAAAATAGAGGATTCTCTTGCGAATATAAATATGGAAACTTTCACGAGAGCCACAACGAGGAGATACCCGAAGATCACTGAAAGCCGTGACCGATGTCATGTGATTCGTAATCACAAACTCACTCAAACCGTGCCAATAATGAAAACAAGTACACAGCCCGAAATAACAACGGAACTAACGACGAATGATAACAAACATCTCTATAGTCACGTGTCGCCCCCTTGTGCTTACACGATCATGTGCAATGTAGAATGTGCATTTCCAGTATGCAGTGTGCAGCATACTACATGTTGCGTGCAGGTGCGGTGAACAGGTGCTGTGGGCATTGTGTGATGGGCATTGTGTGGTAGGCATTGTGCGGTGGGATGTGTTCAGTGGGCAATGTGCAGTATGCATTGGGAAATTTGTGGTGTGCATTGGGCATTGTGTGGTGTGCATTATGCGGTGGGCATTGTGTGGTGAAATGTGGTGTGTAATTGAAGATGGCTGTGTAATTATCAACCAATATACAGGTAGTGGACAACAAAAATGGAAACACCTGGGATAACGAGGGCTTCCACACAGGTGTGGCCCATCTATTAATTTAGCAAACAACATCCCAGCATGCGTCGGGTCATGTGCAAAAATGCTGCACAGGCCTAGTTCCCTGTAGTTACGGCTAGCAGGGCTGCAAGAGACCACCAAATGCCCCAATCCACAGTGCACATGTGGTCGCCCAATGGTTTAATGTGCATGACACTGATGTTATCCATATATCATGGCCTTCTCGGTCACCATATCTGAACCCAAACAAGCATTTATAGGATATTCTGGAATGATGACTGAGACAGTGTTTTCCACCTTTGTCAAACAGGTGCAAGTTGATTGACTTTCTCATGGAAGAATGGTGCCCCATCCCTCCTGGAGAATTCCAGATGCTGGTGGACTTTCTGCCACGGTGTATACAGGCCATACTGACAGCACGTGGTGGCCCAACGCTACCTAACAGTGACTTGCCATTGGTGTTTCCATTTTTTTGCCCATTACCTGAATGTATAATGATAACACTGCAAGAGGAAAATGTGATCTTTTTGTCACAAATAAAAAAAACTCAAACCTTCAAATGCATCTTCCGAGAGGCAGAAAGTGCAGGTTTCTGAAAAGCAAACAAAGCTATGAGTCACAATATTTATTCTCATTTGTCATTTCATTGGCACCCATCTTTGGCTGTCTGTACCAAGATAACAAATGTTTAATGCAACAATAATAACGAATAACAGCAAGAAATAAGGGAGAAAACAGTTTCATGAAGATTTATGGAAACTGCAAGGAAAACCGTTCAGACGCTTAGAGAATGAATATATATATATATATATATATATATATATATATATATATATATATATATATATATATATATATATATATATATATATGTGCACACAAACTAAACTGTTAAAATATAGACACGAGAAAGAAATCATGAACAAAAAGTATTTTTAAATGTATTACAATCTTTGTAAGAAACATTGATATAAACAAACAAATATATTAACGATAACTACCTGCTTTTCATTTCCACACATGCCATAACCTCTAGAATCTCTGAAACTAAGCCGAATTACAAAATTTAACAGAATTGAACTTAGCAGTAGTTCCGACTGCAAAAAAAAAAAAAGTGTTCATTTCTCCAATTTGGACAAAGTTTGACATCTTGGGCATCTCCGGGAAGAGTTTAATATGATGGATCAGCAATAGCAAGTCGCTCGTCAAGCCAGCCATTCCTTATCAAGCGTTTCATTGGAGTGCTTCCTTGATTGCTTAAGCCACTTGGCGAGTGCTCTACAATATTCGCATCGTCACTGAATACTGTATGTCGATTGATTGAAACAAAGTTCAGGGGCAACTCGCCTGTGTTTGGCACTTGCTTTGTCATGCGGTGTGTCGAATGGTGGTTGGCTTGCTGAAAATGTGCAATTATATCTTACACCATGTTTACCTTTATATAATGATATTTCATGAAACAACTTGTCACTTCTGCATAGATGAATACATATCAAAAATTAAATGTTTCATTTGTAAAAGTTTCTTAAAGCGTGTTGTGGAGTAAATTAAAGTGGCGAAGCCACTTGGTAAGCGGTCTTCAAGCTTCAATGGCGATAACACGGTTCAATATCTGAGTTCGGAAGGTAAAATAAATTAGATGATAATAATGAGTAAAAAATGTTTTCAGTTGTGACAAAGCATTGAATCACAACAACATGGGAAGATAGCCCAGTGGTATGCACACATGCTCTAAGCTGTGCAGTCTTGGTATGAATCCTACTGTTATCCCGGTGTTTCATCAAGGTGTGTGCCATCTCTTGGATGGACATTAAACTGGGCATCACACCCTACAGAATCACCCCCCTCCCTCACTCTCCCTCCCTCCCTCTTCTCTCTCTCTCTCTCTCTCTCTCTCTCTCTCTCTCTCTCTCTCTCTCTCTCTCTCTCTCTCTCTCTCTCTCTCTCTCTCTCTCTTTCTCTCTCTCTCTCTCTCTCTCTCTCCCACCCATCCATCCCCCTCTGTTAAGGGGACTGTTCAGGACTGATGGATTAGTTTTAAATTTATAACTGCTTCCCCATAAAGGTAGCATGTAAAATCAGATTCAGAATGAGCTGACTGGAGGGGTGCGAGGTCGCTGCATGTGCGAGCATGCAGGCAGGCAGGCCTTTGCCAGGTAAATAATGTGGGTTTTAAATGCTCCTGCCTGCTTTTATGTAGAACCCGACAGTTAAAAATAAATGTTGCTGTGTTGGCACGTTTTAGCGCCCTTCCCCTCCCCTCACACCACCTTCCCTTCCCCTCCCCTCACCCCACCTTCCCTTCCCCTCACACCAGCTTCCCTTCCCCTCCCCTCACACCACCTTCCCTTCCCCTCATACCACATTTTCTTCCCTTCACGTTGCCTTACCTTCCCTTGCCCTCACGCTGCTTTCCCTCCACCTCCCCTCACGCTTACCCCCTCCCCTATGCACCCTGCATGGACATCTCCTGGTGGTCTCCACATGCTGTATTAACGTGCTGCTTTAATGTACCCCAATAAGTTATATCCATTACTACCCCCCCACACCCTTTTCCACAAGTCCCGCTTCCAAACACAAGTCAAGAACCCCTCCTTTCACACTTCCCTCCTCCCAAATCCCCTCATCCTCCACACTTCCTCCCCCATCCTCCTTGCTCCCACCCCCACTCCCAGAGTACGCAGCGATGTTTGTTGGGGTATTGCTCTCCCCATACCCCCCCCCCCACTCCTCAACAAAGTGACAAGTTGTATTTGCTAATGTGTAATAAAGGAATAGATTGCTTGCTTTGTCCTCGGTTCCATCTGGAATATCCTATAAATTCCCTATTAATCTCCTATATATTGTGGCCGTGTAAATCTCAAATCTTTTATACATTGCGAACTGTGCTGTCTGTTCATGCGTTCGTCTGTCTCCCGTTTACGGCGGCTGCTTCCCGCGCTGCGTTTGAAAAGCTGCTGATTGCATTTCCATTTCACCTTTCTTGATGCAACATAGTCAGTCACTTTATTGTTAGTAAAACATTCAAATACCGTTGTCTCGTATAATAGTAATAATTATTATAACCAACAGAATACACCAATGCGCTGGTCGATCAGCAAGCTCGCCGGGCTCAAAGTTCATGGGAATTCGAATTGGATTGATGGTTCAAAGTAAACGACCGAAGTGCATTTACGTTCGGTAAACTTGATTAATTGCGATGAGATCTGCACAGAACTCTCTGACGGTTTTCCCATAACCAGGATGGAAAGGTAACCAAGGCGTAACCTCGTGAGCACTGTAAGATGAACAGGTGCTTCCGACACTACGTCATGTCATCTTAAACTAACTTCACGAGCTATTGAACTGCAATTGACAAAGTGACGATTCGTCATTTAGGAGTCAGGGAATGATGTCAAATGGGAAAAGGAACAGTAAAGTCGTTCCAAAATGTCTCACAATGGCGCAATGACGTCAAACTTCAGAGAACACGTCATTTGCTTCTCTTTCTTTTACGAAACGACGTATAAAAGGAGTGTTTTGGAAACGGATGAGTTTCTTTCCATTTGAATTTTTTTTTTCATTTCACAAAACTTATTTCAGGGCTTTATGACGTGTGCTTCCAATGACGTCACTCGTATAACTTTGCGACCGTGAGCGTGGAGTGAACTCAATGTAAGAGAGCAGGCTGGTGTAGAGATATACAAGCAAACAGGTAAATAAACCCGGTAAATGTCCGACGTGCCTGTGATATCCAAGGAGCTGGAGGCATGGACTATAGCAGTTGCTTGGACAACACATACCTGTACAAGGCGCAGAACACACGCGTGTTAGATGGCCGGACAGACATGTAAAGACACCAAGTGTTAGAGCATTGGGAACGCATGAGTGCGTTGAATGAATAAACAGATGAATAATCACCACAAACACAGGATGTTCAACATTTTTCTTATTGCATCACCCAGCGCGGAGAATAAGACACATGCAATCAGACTTGCCAAAGCGGGATGTGTGTATACCTATCTGTGACGTCACAATGATGCCTTGCCGAAGATGCTTTGAAATTGCATTTTTGAAGCATCTTTCGCTTGATGCCTCACACTTTAAACGGACTCGCATGTGAAATTGATTATTAATGACGTCATTATTTTTCATCAATATTCTTACCACTGTAATGAACGCCCCCATGAATTAAACGAGTGCTCTACTTCGGAGTTTTCCTGCCAGGCCAATGTTGTTCAAAGAAAGGTTGGCACCGACACACACACACACACACACACACACACACACACACACACACACACACACACACACACACACACACACCCACACACACACACACACACACACACACACACACACACGTCGGAATGAAATCCCCAAAACAACCAAAAAAGGGAGCAAGGATATTTTCCCTCCCACAACAAATAAAATACACAATTACACCAACTCACACAACAAATGTACAACTAACACTAACATACACATCTTCATACAATTGTTACTTTTGCCACCTATGACAACAATGGAAAAAGATCCAATGCAATCCATCGTGACCATACTCTGAACAGAGCATTAGTGCTGCCTAATCAGTCTCCTGGGCTATTGGGCAGAATCCTCGGCAGGTTTCCACTCCAACGCAGGATACTCGAATGTCTCAATCATCCCAGCAAGCTGGTACTCATTTTGCCGACCTCAAAAAGATGACAGGCTGAGTCAACCCACTTGGTGTTGTTTAAACAGCATGATGGAGGCTCAAACTCAAAACCCTAAGGTCTTAAACAAGCCAACTTGACCGTTCAGCCAACACCACGCTGTCATTCCGTCCCACCTTGTTTTTTTATATACAATGTCGAGGCTCATATAAGAGATAACACACAGAATGTACAACAAGGGGAGCAGGAGACAAGAGGGGTGGGAGAGGGAAGGACAAAACAGTGAGGAGCAGAGATATTAAGAGATCTGTGGAAGGGAGAGGGATGGGGTGGGGTACACAAGGTAAACAAGATGGACGTTACAGGGACTTTCAGGAAGGAAAGCAGGGAATTTGAAGGTGAGTTTGTGAGTGGATTAACAGAAGGAGGTGGGTTTGGGATGGATTTGTTTGGTTGTTTTGGGGGATTCCATTTCCATCCCTTCATGTTTTTTTCATTAAAAAAAAGTTTTTTTTCTGACTTATTTCACTCTATTCTACCCAATCGGAATGCCAATGACGTCATCATCCAATAAATTATTTCGAGGAGCGTTTACTTGGGGAACCCCCCCGACCCTCATCCCCTCAACAATACAGTATATCTCCTACAAGTCTCTTCCATCGGTCCCTTAATGTCCCGTCCAATATTCCTTTCCTTTATGTATCCACTCAGACACTCTGCTGCCCTGTTGCCCTTCACTTTTGGAGTCATCTACTTATTTTGTGTGCCAACATGGCAGAATTGTGCTTTACCTTCTCTCCTTTCTCTTCTCCTTCCCTTCTATTATATCCCTATACTCCTATATCCTCCAAATAATCCTTCCCTTCTCCCACAAACTCCACTCAGCTCCTTTCCTTCTCCTACCATCATATGCTGCCTTATTTTCCTCAATTTACTCCCTATCTATACATACACAATGAGATACCTCCCTTCCTATCCTCTTCCCTTCTGTTCCTTCACTCAATATTGGCATTTCCAATTTCTTCCCTCCCCACCCCTTTCTACCCTGTGTGTGAGTACCAAGTAGATTCCTTACAAGTAGCGGTACATTCAAAGTACACCGCCCGCGTGCCAAATAAATAACAATCCTCCAGCGCCGGGCAATGCCGCCTTGCAGCAAGCACAGAGTCGGAATTGGGGGGGGGGGAGCGGTGTACAATACGTGAGAGAGGGTGGTTCGAGAGGATTATTTTTCGATTATTATTTATTTCTTTTAATTCTGCAATTAATCAATTATAATTGATTAATTGTAGAATTAAAATAAATAAATAATAATCGAAAAATAATTAATTTCTCAATCAATTGGCTAATAGCATACCTAAAGCACCACCGTTTCATCCAAATCTGTAACTTTTTGAAAATTAAGTAATTAATCCAAAATGAAAAATTTATCCATAAGTTGATCAATCAATAAATCAAAAATACTGTTTAGAGCCAAATCACTTGGTCACTGTCATGTCCAAATATGAGCTTCCTTGCTCAAATCGTGCCTGAGATATTGCCCACATGAGAAATAAAATAAAGGAATTAATAGGTCAGGTCAGGTATGGGAGCATGTGCCAGAACAGCGCGTCGCTGCGTCCACTTTCCGCCGGTACTCCAGGGGCCTCCGTCTGGCCATCCCCCAGGCAGATGCCAGGCCCATCCCCAACTCCTTGAGATGATGGTCAACCTGCTGCAACCATGAGGCACGTGGTCGGCCCACTGGCCTCCTCCACTCATGAGACTCCCTCGCTGAGAGAATCTGGTGAGCAGGATCAGCGTCAGGAAAACGAGCCACATGTCCATACAGCCGCAGCTGACGCTCACGGACTTTGCAGGTAACAAATCTCATCCGAGTCTCTCTCAGCAACCGCTCGTTGGACACAAAATCCGACCAGCGATAGCCAAGGATTCTCTGAAGAGACCTGGTACCAAAGGAATTAAGTCTCCGTCTCAGATCCTTGGTCAAAGTCCAAGTCTCGCACCCATAGAGCAAGACTGGAAGTACCAAGGACCTGAAGACTCGGACTTTCGTCCTCCCGCACAGGTACCGGCAGCGCCACACCCCATGATCCAGTGAATCCATGACTCCCCAGGCCCGACCCAGACGTCTATTGACCTCCGGCTCACAACCTGCGGAGACATGAATATCACTGCCAAGGTAAGTGAATCTATCCACGACCTCAACATCCTCACCACAAACAGACACAGACAGGACAGCAGCATCCAAGATGTCACCGAAAGCCTGGATCTTTGTTTTGACCCAAGAAATCCGTAATCCCAACGGCTCCGACTCCTCATTCAGCACCTCGAGGGCCCCCAAGAGGATGTCTAAAGTCTCCGCAAAGATGACTGCATCATCTGCAAAATCAAGGTCCGAGATCTTGACATTGCCAAACGATGCACCGCAACTTGATCTCTCCGACATCCTCCCAAAAATCCAGTCCATACAAGTGCTGAAAAGTGTGGGGGCAAGTACACATCCCTGACGAACTCCAGTAACAACTGGAAATAAGTCAGAGGCGGTACCACCACACTTCACAGCACTCTCAGTACCAGAGTAGAGTTCAGACATCAGATCGATCAGTTTCGGTGGCACCCCACGAAGACCAAGAATCCTCCAGAGGACATCCCGATTCACTGAATCGAACGCTTTACAGAGATCAACATAGGCTGCAAGCAGCCCCTGCCGAAACTCTCGTCTGCGTTCAGTGAGGACACGAAGAGCAAGGATACGGTCAATCGTTGACCTCTTTGGTGTAAAGCCTGACTGCTCTGGACGCTGGTGCTCAAGCAGATGGTGGCGAACCCTATCAAGAATTATCCGAGCAAAGACCTTGCCCGGCACTGAGAGCAGCGTCACCCCTCGGTAGTTGTTGCAGTCTTGGCGATCACCCTTCCCTTTCCAGAGAGGGACAACAAGGCCCCTCTTCCAGTCAGTTGGGATGATGCCTGTGTTCCAGGCAGAGCACAAAACTGCATGCAACGACGCGAGTGCAGCATTTCCACCAGCCTTGAGAAGTTCGGCATGGATGCCACAGATCCCTGGAGCTTTGCCCCATTTCAACTGGTTCACCGCAGTCCGTGTTTCCACAAGCGATGGTGGACCACAGTTGATTCGAGGGTCAGCAACAGGGATTGTAACACCCTTGACGTCCAACTCGACAGCTGGGGGATCAGCCTGGTACAACCGCTCAAAGTAACCGGCCCAGCGGGCCTTCACTTCAGACTCCTCTGTCAAGAGCCTACCACTCTCTGCTCGAACTGCAGTGCTCCGAGGGATGGGCTTGGATGAACGTAATGCGCGAATTCCCCTGTAAGCGGGACGAGAATCACCTGTCCACAGGTGATGCTCTACCCCCTCACAGATTCCTCGCACATAGGCCTCCTTGTCCACCCTCAGTGCACGTACAGTTTTACGCCTCAGCTCCCTGAACAGCTCAGCTCTGCCATTCAGCCTGGCCCTGCGACTCTGGTCAATGGTATCCAGTGTCCCTTGAGAGACAAAATTCTTCTTTGCCCTGCGGTGAACTCCAAGGCATCCACCGGCAACATCAAGGACGGTGGTCTTGAAGGTGCTCCACAACTCTTCAGGACCCCCCAAAGCACCCAGATCCCCCAAGTGTCCACTCAGCCTGTTCGCAAACTCCTCAGCTACTCTCTCATCCCTGAGCTTGGCAACATCCAGCCTAGGCTGGGATGGTACCATTCTCCAGGATTTAAGGTGCAGCTTTAGAGTTGCTACAACAAGCCTGTGGTCAGTATTGAGGAACTGAGCACTCCGGTAGACCCTGCAGTTCTGGATCATCCTCCAACGATCGTCAATGAGGACATGGTCAATCTCCTTTGCCACACCGCCAGCGTTGGAATACCAAGTCCAGCGATGAGCTTGCGGGCGCTGAAACCATGAACCAGCCACCCTAAGTCCATGACTTCTTGCAAAGTCAAGGAACTTAGTGCTATTCTGGTTCATAGTTCCTGACCCATGGGGACCAACACACACCTCATAACCATCCCTATCAGTTCCAGTCGATGCATTGAAATCCCCCAAGACTAGAAGTGTATCTCGTCTGGGGCACTGATCAACCACAGACTCGAGTGTGGCGTAGAATGCATCCTTCACGGTGAGATCACTCGCCTCAGTCGGAGCATAAATAGAGACCAGGGAAATGACACCTAAGGAGTGACGAATCCTTAATCTCATAATACGCTCGTTGACCGGTGTTACCTCAATTATCATTGGGGTCAGCTTATTGGACACAGCTACAGCAACTCCTTGGGTATGGTAACCATCAGAGCGACCAGACCAATAGTAGGTGTAACCACCCACCATTATCTCGCCGCAATCCGGTCTCCGAACCTCAGAGAGAGCTGCAATCCCGATGTCCAAACGCTTGAGCTCAGATGATAACAGAGACAGGTGATCATCCTCTCTTAGGGATAGGACATTCCAGGCACCCACCCGAAGGGACCGCCTCAGGTTAACCCAAGGAGACCGCCGTCTGGTGGACGACACCTCAGCACCACTCCGACACACTCTCCCGCAATCTGACCCAGGGATGTTACCCCGTGGTTTCCCTCCTATCAAAGATTGGGGGTCCCGAAGGCTTTGCCCCAATCCCATCATCCGGTGAGCTGCCCTGCGAAGGGAAGCTGCACAGGAGGTACTCCCATGGAGTGGGTTTTCAGATTTTTTTGCGTTTTTGCGTTTTGCGGAATGAAGCGTTTTACGATGGCTGGAGTGCAAATCCTGCCACCAACCTCCTAATAAGAAGTAACCCAACTGCAGGAGGACGTCCGCAGACACAGTTGGGCACTAGATATGGATGGCCGTTGGCTCACAAGGAGCTCCTCCGCCCTTTGACAGGTTTTGTTTTTAATCCTGCTGGGTGTCCATATCCAAACACCCTCCTCACCAGAAAACCTGGTGGGGGAGACGGTTTAGTCGCCGACAACCCGACCATGGAACAGGTTAGTACAGGTTTACATGGTACCTGTAGCAGGTCACAGATCGAACCTGACCTGACAAAAATTTATTTTTTGAATAGAATTAATAAAAAATAAATAGACAAGAATTAATAAATTGATAATAATCAATTAATTGATTGATTGATTCACCAAAATTAATTTTTAAATTACGTTTTTGCCAAAGCACATCTCTTTTGTCCCTAAATTTCAGCTTCCTAGATCAAAGGATGGCTGAGATATCACCTGGACGGACAAACAAACAAACAAGCAGTCATAGACTGGTACTTACGAAATCGTCAACTTGACCTCTGACCTTGTCTAATAAAAGCTGTCTCTGGAGAAGGTAGCGACGCAAACCAGAAGTTTCTACGATGATTCTGTACCAAACCATCAAAAATCGAATGTTTGACCTCACTGTAACCTTGACCTTTGACCAATTTTGACCAAAATCGAATCAGCCCTAGCCATCACCGTCCTGAATCACGTGGTGTAATTTGACATTGGTAGCTTCTTCCGTTCTCGAGTTATAACTTTTTTTTGGATGTTTGACCTCACTGTGACCTTGACCTTTGACCGATTTTGACTAAAATCGAATCAGCACTCGCTATCACCGTCCTGAATCACGTGGTGTAATTTGACATTGGTAGCTTCTTCCGTTCTCGAGTTATCGTGCCTACAAACAAACACAAACACACACACACACACACACACACACAAACACACAAACAGATGACGGAAGTCATCAATATACTTACAAAATCTTTAGATTTCGTAAGTAATAAAAATAAAATACACAACAGCGACTTTACGGCAGACAGTGAATTTTGCAGCAGAGTTTCTCTCTCTGCACATGCGTTTAATGGCGTTCAACATGTTGTCATGTATTGTTTTTAAAATTCGATAAAAAAAATTGTTATCGTACAATACCCAAGAGAGAAAATGTCTCTTCCTTCCATTAGAATCATCGCCATTGCTTCAACCATTATTGTGCTCGTCCGGATGACATTTATCAACAAGTCTGTGGATGAACAAATCAGCGATTTTGCATTCTCCTGATTTGGTACTTCACCCATGTATTCTGGCTTACCTTTCATTCTTTTTGCCTTTTAAAGGCTTATGACTTCACTCTACAATACTCAGATTTTCAGCATATCACTTTGTACAAATTTGATGGGGCTGCCATTTTACCGTGCCATCCCTACATATGGAGTACAACTGTACTCCATCACACACGAACACACACACACACACACACACACACACACACACACACACACACACACACACACGGATACCTGAGACCGTTGCACCTTCTGAAACTCACATATGGAACGAACAGCTGACAAAAACCAACAAAAACAACAACAACCACCAGCAGCAGCAGCAGCAACAGCAACACCAGCAACTTGCACGCACACACAATCTCAATTGTGCGCTTTTAAGGGGATCAGCGGAGCGCTCGCTCACACATTATGCCCGAGAAGCTGCTGCTGCTGCTGCTGCTGCTTATCAGAAGCACGAGCTCCTCGAGCTGGATGTGCGTGCGAGGGCTTTTTGAATCTTTTTGACAAGCCATGCCAAGCGAAGCCAAGGTGGCCTTGATAAGCATCTGCACCTGACCCAGAACTCCATTACATGGAGGATTAGACCTTGTTCTTACTGCACATGCCGCATGAGCCAATGGATCATTTCATCTCGGAGCAAGAACGCGCACGCCAAGTGTTGGTATATAGTGAAATAGAAATGGAGCTTTAGGTTTAAATCACAACTGGTCCATAATGGAGGCAAAGTGGGTGCCGATTATATCAAGGTTATGATTTTTTTTTTTATCCAAAATGTTCTGTTTGAGCATACAGGTCACGTGATCCGTCTTGATATTATACACAACTGGAGTTATTGATATATTTATATCCTCTGACTTTTTAACCAATGTTGGTGTTTATAAACCTCCAATTAAACAACTGCTGCGATAAAACAATTTTGTGCATTAACCCAGTTCGATACATTGATGAACCTGCACGTTCAGCACATGCTTATTTACGATTGTGACGTCACAAACACCACTCAAAACGAGACGAGCAGTGCACATTGATCCCGCGTTATAGCTTTGTGATTTAAAATGATTCACAAACGTGGAGTATGGTGGTCGTGGGTGAATTATCGAGCGTCTGCTGATGGAGTTAAAGATGGACAACTGAAGGCTTAAATGGCGAGCCAAGTTCCTTTTTTGTACCACACGGAGATGTACACAGAGATGAAGATGAAGCCAGCGACACCAGCGATGAAGAACCGCTGCAGATCTAGTAAGGCGCCATGGTCCTGCCAGCGGTCTAGCGGGGATGGGGAGCGCAGCCAGCGGCGAAGAGCGGCCGGTTCATCAAAGTCTGGCCCTGCGGGAAGCATGATGGCCCGGCCGCGATGCCCGGCCATTCACTCGCCCCGCGACAGCGCATGCGGTGTGAGCCGGGGGCACAGCGCCGGGATGTTAGTGCACCAGGCAGCCAAGAAGCACAATGTCCTGGTGAAGGGGAGGACGGGGAAATATTGCAAGGATTCACGGTGGAGTGTCCAGAGGGGTGCGCCAAGTACAGGTACAGGTGTAGGTGTGAGGTGTGTGAGTGTCGTTTAGGTGGTGGACCAGTTGGGTTAGTACTGGTTATCTGTTTCTCCTTACCAGTTGAATCCTCTATTTGCCTTGGCCTTATTCCATGCACGCACCACCCACGGCTGTCTCTGTTTAAAGCTGATTAAGTCGTGCCTGGTGAGCTAGGCCCTTTGTTTGCGACCCTATAACGCTGTGCAGAGCTGTTTTAATGTAAGCTTTTGTTTTCTCACATCTCGCCATGATCAATAAGTGTTTTGTGTTCTTGCCATGAAGTGCCAACAAAGCTCGGTTGGGGTACAACTACCGCTCAACCACCCGTCCACCATACGAATCCACCTGCGTTGTGACACGATGGCTACAACTGCCACCAGATAAACCAGAAATCAAATGAGAAATTCCACCCACACAATGAGTCATTGTACAAATCTCTCCGAGAGAATGGAATTCTGAGCCACAGCAACCTCAAAATGAAATACCTAGCAACTGCACTAAGTGAAACGTTCACCAAACACGGGCAGCCTTGGCCTGTGGGACTCGTAATTTGTTATCTCGCCTTGTCAGGCCTTTTGCTAATTTTACTGCTCGTGTGCAAGGGTTTGCATCATGTCGGAATTTTAATGATCCCTTGTGAAGTTTCGCGGCCAGACGGTGCTCGTCGCTTCGGGAGCTTTTGTTTCGCACACTCACGAACACATCATGTGCGAGCTGTGCCAAAAAATCTTTCAAGGTGATTCCAGCATTGGGGGAATGCATGATCTCTAATGGGGGCATGCTAACCCAGGAGGAGACCAAGCACGTCCTGTAGACATTGTACCAAACCAGTGTTGGGTACACGAGCACATTCTTCTCTATCTGCTAACCTCACCGCTACAGCTCACGGATTGGCACGCACTCTCGAGGTGTGCTTGCAGGTGTGCTGCAAGCGGTCACGCTGATGTGCAGAGAGGGCAGAGTGCATGGTTACGTGATACTGAGTGTCTCATCTGGACAGCATGCTACTGAATACGGGAGAAAGAGTCTCACCTGGACAAATATTATGGGATAATCTCACAACTGGACAAATATTACAGCATAACGTTTCTCACCTGGACAGGGTGCTGCTGAATATGGCATAAAGTGCCTCACCTGGACAGAGCGTGCTGCTGAATACGGGATCAAAGTGTCTCACCTGGATAAACAGTCTCACCTGGACAGATCATGCTGCTGATTAAAGGATAGTGTCTCACCTGGACAGAGCATGCTGCTGAATGCAGGATAGTGTCTCACCTGGACAGAGCATGCTGCTGAATGCAGGATAGTGTCTCACCTGGAGAGAGCATGCTGCTGAATGTGGGATAGTGTCTCACCTGGACAGAGCATGCTGCTGAATATGGGATAACCGTGTCATTGATTACATATCAATCGGACTGTGATTCAAGTTATAGTGAGGGACGTAAACGTAACCATTTGAAACCCAACCATCCCTCTCCCCCCCCCCACACACACACACACACACACACACACACACACACACACACACACACACACACACACACACACACACACACACACACACACACACACACACACACACACACACACACACACACACACACACACACACACGCACGCACCCCGGCCTATTTTACTCTCATTGCAGTGAAACAGGTACAGTCGTGGCCTCATGGTGAGGAAACTGTTCCCGTATTCTCAAGAACGTGGGTTTAAAGCCAGCTGAATGAAGAGAGAAGTTTTATCAATTTAGAGTCAGGAAGTCGACTTTGTTCCAGGAGAATTAGATCGTAATTAAAAACCCATCAGGATTGTTTTTGACCTTCAAGGAGAGGTAATCTGCCTGCCCTGCCCGGTCTGATCTCCAGGTAACACCGGTCTACAAATCGAAATTTGGTCTCAATGTTCTCAGGGCAACTTGTAATGGGCATGACAATGCTACCTTCGAAAAAGGCACAACCACCCAAAAATCCCTCCAACCAAAAAGGAAAGAGAACAATGGTTGAGCAATGGTTTCCACCTGGACAATGTCCCACAGCTGTCCTTAATACGCCCAACTACCAGTTTTCTCTTTCATGTGCAATCACCTAAATCACGCACTTTTGTACATGGAATAAGGTGGCTATCTTCATCCCCGGCATTGTCGTTCTCCATGTGCCCCTTTGTCGTTTATCGACCCCTAAATGGTTTTGTAATCCAAAGGATTTGTGTCCATAACAGCTTAGTTTGCAGATGTTCCATTTTGTGTGCAGTGAATCACGTGGGTCACCATGTTGATCAATAACAGGCTAATAAACATAGTCCAGACTAGATTTGGAAAAGATCTTGTGAGGGATTCACAATAGATTATTCTTCCTTTTGTTTCTTAAATCTGAGTGAAGTATCAGAAGATGCTAATGTGCCCTGGTAGCAGATTTATTAAATAACTATAGGGCTGTGATCAGAGATTTCTGATGGTTCCAACCAAGTACAGCCAACTCTGCCTCCTCATGAAAGAAAAAAATTAATAAATAATGAGGAAATTAAATTACTGAAAATAGAAACTAGAAAATAGTAGTTGGGAAATTCGTCATTTGCTTATAATTTGAGGTTATAACTTCAAATAAAATAGCTTTTGTAAGTACTTTCCGGTGCATAATTTATCTGCGTTTGTGATATATATATATATATATATATATATATATATATATATATATATATATATATATATATGTATGTGTGTGGCTTCCTTCTTGGGACTATGATGCAGTTACTGGTCTTTATTTTGATTAATAACTGAAAAATGAAACGATTGGAAAAAATTGAAAATATCTGAAAATTGAAAAATTGTAAAAAAAAAAAAAAATAATAAAAAAAATCAAAATCAAAGAATCAAATAATTAAATTATTGAAAAGTTAAATAATTGAAAGATTAAGTACAGTACAGCAATAATTTAAGATTGGAAAAAAAAAACTTCAAAGTTGGAAAAAAAATATGAAAAAAATTGAAAATTGAAAAATTAAGTCTGGTGATTTAAAAACACGAATAATAATGGGAAATTAATCGTCAAAAAGTGGGACACCACGGACAGCGAGGCCAAACAACGCCTCCCTCTGATAACACGAAGACACCATGGCAGATAGATGTCGGGAGATGAAAATGCAGCGACGAGGATCCGAAGGTTGTTGGAATACCGAAGAGAGATTTGAGGGACGTAGTACTTACACATCAGCAAACTAGAGGGGGAGCACTCGGTAGAGTGCAAAACCTCCGCCGCCAATACTGCTGGGTCACTTAAGTGAACGTGATATCCCATTAATTGTTGGTCAAAACGGATCAGACTCCACTGAACCACGATTGAATAAACTAAACTAGATTGACGCGCATGTAGAAATGCCCAAAAAATAAAATCGAAATTATTTTGAAAAAAAAAGTTGCAAAATTTGTTTTTTTTTTTCTCTAACAAATTTTTTTTGGGGGGGGGGTTGGAAATCACTTAAAACATGTCGAAATGCAAAATAAAAATTCAAATATATTTCAAATAAAATCGAAATTTTTTTGAAAAAAAGTTGTAAAATTTTGTTTTTTTTTCTCCAACAATTTTTTTTTTGGTTGGAAATCACTTAAAACATGTAGAAATGCAAAAACCAAAATTCAAATATTTTTCAAAATGGCCGCCATAGCGGCCATATTGGACTTTGGACGAAGTCCAAAATCTAATGGCATGATCCTTGGACCATACCTAATCCCCCCACCAAGTTTCGTCGAAATCCGTCCAGGAGTTTTTCCGTCATACTGTTCACAAACAAACAAACAAACAAACAGACAGGGGTGAAAACAGTAACCTCCGTCCATCTTCGATGGCGGAGGTTAACAAGTCCTTCTCGAATGGAGCCATCCTAACCCAGGAGGAGACTGAGCACCTCCTGTTAACATTGTACCAAACCAGAGTTGTGTACACGAACACATGATGTTTGGGAAATTGAGAATTGTTGTTGGGAAGGTACATAAAGCTACAACCATTGGACAACATCGAGGAAGCTTTATTTACTTATAAATTTGCATTCATCTCGGGCTTCTAATGGAGCTTGTAGATACAGCAGGTGCAGGACAGGTACGTCAGTAGATGTCGAATTACGAGGACATTAGGACATGCAGTAGATGATGGAATTTGAACCTGGGATTCGCACCTCATGAACCTGGCTCGGTTTGGATGAAAACACTCTCAGCTAATCACGCGGCTTCGCCATCTACAAACCCGAAGAACGTTCTTGTAAGGTGGGTCATTATTAAATTTAAATAGTTAATGACACCTATATAGATATAGTGATATTAAATTTTAAAAGTTAACTTTAACAAAGGTAACGGTCATCGTGGAGTTCCTGCATCGAGATTTTCAGGAAACCTTTTTGATATTCCGCATGGAATGTATTTGCGAATGTTTAAGAGGAAATGTCATGGAATGTTGAACAAGAGAAACCCTGAGAGGAGCAGCACACGCAGCTCAAGGAGAGCATCGTTTTGTGAGTTATGGTAGAGCAGACACTCCATCAGTAAGCACAAGATAAGGTACAAGTCTTGTTCAGCCATATTGAGCTCGTCAGGTTCCCTCTTGGTTCCGAGGTTATAGCAAGGGTCGTTTTGGGGAAGGGGAAGGGGGGGGAGAGGTTCGGGATCTTATAAGGAGACGAGGATGGGATGAGGGGTTATCGTTCGGCTGAGCCATACACCTTCATCCCCACCCTGATCCACCCTGAGGATATCGCTGTAGTCGTGAGCATGCTATGTAGACCTTCAGGATCCAGATTGGTTCCAGAGCCGTCAGTTTTTGTTATGAGGAATGGTTTGGAAAACATGGCTGTTCACATTACCGAAGATTACATGGCAATATGAGAAAGGTTTTATAACACGGGAGGGACTCGGGCAGAGTAGATGGATCGACATTTTTGGAGATGGTAGGGGATATTATAAGGAGGAAGGAGTTAAAGAGAAAGAACAAAGAAGCTGGAAATGTGGACAAGACAGGTTAGACAGTGTGCAGTGGAATGGACGAGGAGGCAGACAACATTCGATGTAATGCTTAAAACTGCATTTATGACGTCAATCTCATTGTGATAAAGGAGCTTCTGTGCACCAATCACGTGCAGGACAAAGACGTTGGTCATCGGTGTACTTCGACACGAATGACAAGGACATCGACAGGCAATGGACGAACGTGTTGTCATTAGTACGTACGGACAAACACACACGGAACATGGCGTTTGAAGCCGAGGTCCACGAATCATGAACCAGGGGGGGGGGGGTGCAAATGGCAACACGAGACAGGCCGACCCACGTGGCTGGTGGCATCAGGGTAAGGGTTGTTCCACTTAGGGTTGTTGTGTTTACCTTTGTGTGCAGTGTTATTACAGTGGTCCGTGGACTCGGTTTCCACGTCACAATCGATGCTCTGTGTGCTTTCTAATTCATTTATTTCATTTCTCTGTCTATTTGCTCAAAGTCTGCGAGTAAATCCACCTTTCCTCAATCACATCCTTCCTCTCATCCCCAATAAAAACATCTTTCCTTATGTTTAGTCCAGGAGGAATTCTTCCTGTGAAGGCCTGAGGAATATGGTTCTGCACAAGCCATAGTACATAAATGGTTTGATGAATTATTCTGTTTGATCAAGCTTTCTGGAGCATTCCTCAGATAGCCGTGTCACTCAAAATGATGGTGTAAATACTTTGTTTTTTTAACAGGCCTTTATATTGTGAGAGGGGTTGGTATTTGAGTGATCACCTGAATGTGAAAATATTCTGTGAGTTGGGTTCTACACATTATTATTATTTATCCCCGCGCTTTTTTAAAAAAAACAATGTCCGTCCGTCCTTCCGTCCGTCCGTCCGTCCGTCCATCCGTCCATCATACGATCTCCTCCTAAACGGTTGTGCAGAAAATTCACCAAACTTTGTGGTTATGATCACCACGTGGCAAGAAGGTGAAAGAGCAGTTTCGTTTTTAGCCCCGCCCCCTGTGGTGGGGTCAAAAGGTCAAATACCTAAAATTGCAGTGACAGGCACATTTTAAACACCTTTTTTTTCATGAAACTTTGTATGTGCAATCAACATTGGGGGATGCATGAAATATGTAATGATTGTTGAATTTGACCCCCGGTTCATGCCCAAACGGGTGGGGACTTGGGGTCAGGGGGTCAAAACAATATATTTTTTTTTTTAACCTCAAAATTTGATATTGGGTCATTTCCGGTCGAATTTTTTTTTGCCATCTTTCAACTTTGCTTTAAGTGGAAAGTGTGGGGATTCACTAAAGGAGCCCCATCGACTTTGCTCTAGTTCTGTGTTGCAGCAATAACAGAAAGTATGGGGAGTAAATATTTGGGTCACGAGGATTTGTTAACGGCGGTACTTGTTCCATACTTCCCGTTTTACCAACAACAAAACGAAGAAAGAGAACAAGTCCCTACTTTGTCAGGATGACACTCAGAAGCTGCTCAGAAAGGCCAAAAAGTCATCCGTAGAGACACTTGTATCTGTTCTTCGGTGCAGACAGGACGATTTCTCTGAGCAGCTCAAGCCCAAAATGGAGAATGTAGACAATAGAAACCTTGGATGTGTGCTAGCATCCCAATTGTTACAACACTGGCATAAAGAAGTACAACCTGGATCTTATCCAGAAGAGACGTGGTCCATAATATCCTTCTGAAGCTTCAGGATCTTGTGAAACACAACGCAGAATATCTGGGAGACGGTCCAGATCCCAGTCGGAAGGTTTTGACTGGTGGAGGTTATGTTTTGCAGAAACAAATCTGACAAGACGGGAAGGGAACTGATCAATGCATGCACATTTGAAGTCCACGAGTCTATTAAACATGCGGCAGAGGGCACAGGATGATGCAGAGATGCAATGCATACTCCATCGAGTGAACAGTGACCTGTTGTCAGCTGAGGCAAGTTATCGCAAAACATGCCACTCAAACTACACCTGCAAGTTGAACATCCAGCAGCGAACAATCAAGGCATTTAAAAATGAAGACAAATGTGCTAATGCCTTTAGTTTAGTGTACCTGTCGAGGATCTCAAACCTGAACCAAATGCTGGCTTCTGTATCAATAGCAATGATGATCAAGGCAGATGTTGCTCAGTCTGAAGGGATCTGAATCAAATATATTTGAACAACAGACTTACACCTCACTTTGGAAAAATTGTGCATTCCAGAGAGCTTGTGTTGGTTCCTTTGTTAGATCATTCCTGATGATGATGGTAATGATGCTGGCGAGTTCCCTCCTGATTGCAGAAATGAGTCCAACGAGACGAGAATCCTCATGGTTTCTCAAGATTTGCTGCATGCTTCATCACATGGAAGAAGGTAACATGCTGGACACTTCGTGTGACCCTGCAAAGGTGTGAGAAGTTTCGTTTCCAGTGTTCTGGAACACGTTTTGTAAACTTTTTGTATACTTTTTGTATACCAGTGTTGCTGGCATAAGAGCAGAGAGTGTCCAGTATTGCTTTTACTGTTCGAAGAAGCAGAGTAATAATGGGCTGCCACCGACTTCGGAATAACCGGCTGCCACCGACTTCGGAATGACGGGCTGCCACCGACTTTGGAATGACGGGCTGCCACCGACTTCGGAATGACCGGCTGCCACCGACTTCGGAATGACCGGCTGCCACCGACTTCGGAATGACCGGCTGCCACCACCTTCGGAATGAGGGGCTGCCACCGACTTCGGAAAGATGGGCTGCCACCGTCTTCAGAATGACGGGCTGCCACCGACTTCGGAATGACGGGCTGCCACCGACTTCGGAATGACGGGCTGCCACCGACTTCGGAATGACCGGCTGCCACCGACTTCGGAATGACCGGCTGCCACCGACTTCGGAATGACCGGCTGCCACCGACTTCGGAATGACCGGCTGCCACCGTCTTCGGAATGAGGGGCTGCCACCGACTTCGGAATGACGGGCTGCCACCGACTTCGGAATGACGGGCTGCCACAGTCTTCGGAATGACGGGCTGCCACCGACTTCGGAATGACGGGCTGCCACCGACTTCGGAATGACGGGCTGCCACCGACTTTGGAATGACCGGCTGCCACCGACTTCGGAATGACCGGCTGCCACCGCCTTCGGAATGACGGGCTGCCACCGACTTCGGAATGACGGGCTGCCACCGACTTCGGAATGACGGGCTGCCACCGACTTCGGAATTACGGGCTGCCACCGACTTCGGAATGATGGGCTGCCACCGACTTCGGAATGATGGGCTGCCACCGACTTCGGAATGACGGGCTGCCACCGACTTTAGATTGATGGGCTGCCACCGACTTCGGAATGACGGGCTGCCACCGACTTCGGAATGACGGGCTGCCACAGTCTTCGGAATGACGGGCTGCCACCGACTTCGGAATGACGGGCTGCCACCGACTTCGGAATGACCGGCTGCCACCGACTTCGGAATGACCGGCTGCCACCGACTTCGGAATGACCGGCTGCCACCGCCTTCGGAATGACGGGCTGCCACCGACTTCGGAATGACGGGCTGCCACCGACTTCGGAATGACGGGCTGCCACCGACTTCGGAATTACGGGCTGCCACCGACTTCGGAATGACGGGCTGCCACCGACTTTAGATTGATGGGCTGCCACCGACTTCGGAATGACGGGCTGCCACTGACTTTGGAATGAGGGGTTGCCACCGACTTCGGAATGACGGGCTGCCACTGACTTCGGAATGACGGGCTGCCACCGACTTCGGAATGACGGGTTGCCACCGACTTTAGACTGATGGGCTGCCACCAATTTCGGAATGACGGGCTGCCACTGACTTTGGAATGAGGGGTTGCCACCGACTTCGGAATGACGGGCTGCCACTGACGTCGGAATGACGGGCTGCCACCGACTTCGGAATGACGGGTTGCCACCAACTTCGGAATGATGAGTTGCCACCGACTTCGGAATGACGGGCTGCCACAGACTTCGGAATGACGGACTGCCACAGACTTCGGAATGACGGACTGCCACAGACTTCGGAATGGCGGGCTGCCACTGACTACAGAATGACAGGTAGCCACCGACTTGGGAATGACGGGCTGCCACCGACTTGGGAATGACGGGCTGCCACCGACTTAAAAATGATGGGCTGCCACTGACTTCAGACTGTTCACAGTTCAGACTGTTCACAGACTTCAGACCCCCATCATACAGACTGTTTGAAACTGAGTTTTCATTGACATTGATCTGAGACTCACATATCCACAATCATCATATATGCAAGACAAGGACATTCAGAGACATCGGTGTACTTTCATGCGATTTGAATGTCCATTGTAATCAAATATTGGACAAATAAACACCATTAGTGGGGCAACTTAGCGAAATATAGCATAACAATTGTGCATTTTGTGAGGAAAGCACCAAATTTGGCACACTAGTAGCCTATCATATTATGAACAGATTTGGATATTGGGCCATCTCAAATTCAGCCGCTCATGGCTGTGGCAGCCACTTTCCACTGCCATCAAAAATTTTGAGATGGGCCAATATCCAAATCTGTTCATAATATGATAGGCTATTCGTGTGCCAAATTTGGTGCTTTCCACACAAAATGCACAATTGTTTTGCTAAGTTGCCCCATTACATGTGTGGGATTTGAACTTGGGTTCCCCATAATGTGAGCCAAGGATTCAGATGGGGATGCTATCAGGGCCAATACAACTGCACAATAATCTACGGTCGACTCAAATGTAAAAGTACCTCCATGAGTATTCGTACACACACACTACACGTGTACAAGTGTCATGCTCAGGGAAAGTAACATGAACACGTGACTGTCATCTGAGGCATGATGGATAGAGGATACAAACTGAGCTCGCAGAATGCCAAAATATAGATCAAAAGTCCATTTGAATCATGGCTCATGTGGACAGCAGGTCTGGATCCCTGCTCACCCTGGGGCCATGCCGTGAGCCCAGATGACCATTAGCAGAGATGTGAAAGTCATGGCCTGGATTTATATTTCAATTTTAGAGAACAAAAGGCATTGATTGTTTATTTGAAGCATTTTTTTCTGCAACTTTTCCAACACTCCCGGAATATGTGCCGTAATCTCATTGCTGATTGGGTCATTTGGACCTTGTGGTGCAGTTCTGCAAGATATGCATGCAGGGGCCATGCTTTTTGTTGTTTAAACAAAAAATAAAAAATTTACATCATATATCTGTCTGCTTGTTTGTTACGTGTGAAAATCGAAAAATTTTCAAGTATATTGGTTGGTTGCATGCATTAGAAGTTTGTCTGTTTGGCTCTCTGTTTATTACCTAAAGGTCACAATTTTAAACCAATCCTCTACAAAACTTCACCACATGGTTGAGTTTGTCATAAGCAAGAAAGGTAAGGTCAACAACTTAGGTGGGACATCTAAAATCATCAATTTTCATCCCATTGACTTGAAATTTGAAGAGGATTTGCATATCAGTTCACTGAATTCAACCAGCCAATTATTATCGAGGTCAACATGGGCCAAAAGGACAGCATAGGCCAGATTTATAAAATTGGCAATTTTCATCCGATAAGTTAATTGAAATTTGAAGAGGAGTTGCAGATTTGGTCATTGAAATCAACCACCATTTATTTTTACGTCAAATTTGTTTTGTGGATTTTGCAAGTGTCAAGCTGTGCACGACATCTTTGTTTGTTTGTCTGTGAGTGCAATATCTCGTTAATGCTTTCAGCTATCTTCGTCAAACGTTAACAGAGGATTCCAAAGGCCAAAAGTGAGGCTATCAATATTTTTTGATGAGAAAGACATACATGTCAAAGATCAAGTTGACAGTGACGTCATTTGCATAAAACAGATACGACGAAAAGTGTTTGCGATGTGAGAAGACAAACGAGACACGAACTACAATCAGAGGCCCATCCACATTGAGAGGTATATATTTACTATGTTATGGATTATAAACGTGTTATTATACAAGTACAATCATAGGTTAATTAATATAGAGAGGTTTATATTTACTATGTTATGGATTATAAATGTGTTATTATACAAGTACAATCATAGGTTCATCCAGAAAGAAAGGTTTATATTTACGATGTTATGGATTATAAACGTGTTATTATATAACTACAATCATAGGCTCATCTAGATTAAGAGGTTTATATTTACTATGTTATGGATGATGAACGTGTTATTATATAACAACAATCAGAGGTTCATCCATATAGAGAGGTTTATATTTACAATGTTATGGATTATAAACGTGTCATTATATAACTACAATCATAGGCTCATCCACATTGAGAGGTTTATATTTACTATGTTATGGATAATAAACGTGTTATTATATAACAACAATCAGAGGTTCATCCATATAGAGAGGTTTATATTTACAATGTTATGGATTATAAACGTGTCATTATAGAACGACAATCATAGGCTCATCCACATTGAGAGGTTTATATTTACTATGTTATGGATGATAAACGTGTTATTATATAACAACAATCAGAGGTTCATCCATACAGAGAGGTTTATATTTACAATGTTATGGATTATGAACGTGTTATTACGTAACTATATTCATAGGTTCATCCAGATAGAGAGGTTTATATTTACTTTGTTATGGATTATAAACGTGTTATGATATAACTACAATCATAGGTTTATCCAGATTGAGAGGTTTATATTTAGTGTTATGGATTATAAACGTGTTATTATATAACTACAATCATAGGTTTATCCAGATTGAGAGGTTTATATTTAGTGTTATGGATTATAAACGTGTTATTATATAACTACAATCATAGGCTCATCCACATTGAGAGGTTTATATTTACTATGTTATGGATAATAAACGTGTTATTATATAACAACAATCAGAGGTTCATCCATATAGAGAGGTTTATATTTACAATGTTATGGATTATAAACGTGTCATTATAGAACGACAATCATAGGCTCATCCACATTGAGAGGTTTATATTTACTATGTTATGGATGATAAACGTGTTATTATATAACAACAATCAGAGGTTCATCCATACAGAGAGGTTTATATTTACAATGTTATGGATTATGAACATGTTATTACGTAACTATATTCATAGGTTCATCCAGATAGAGAGGTTTATATTTACTATGTTATGGATTATAAACGTGTTATGATATAACTACAATCATAGGTTTATCCAGATTGAGAGGTTTATATTTAGTGTTATGGATTATAAACGTGTTATTATATAACTACAATCATAGGTTTATCCAGATTGAGAGGTTTATATTTAGTGTTATGGATTATAAACGTGTTATTATATAACTACAATCATAGGTTTATCCAGATTGAGAGGTTTATATTTAGTGTTATGGATTATAAACATGTTATTATATTACTACAATCATAGGCCCATGCACAGAGAGAGGTTTATATTTACTATGTTATGGATTATAAACATGTAATTATATAACTACAATCATAGGCTCATCCAGATAGAGGTTTATATTTACTATGTTATGGATTATAAAACTACAATCATAGGTTCATCCAAATGGAGAGGTTTATATTTACTGTGTTATGGATTATAAACGTGTTATTATATAACTACAATCATAGGCTCATCCAGATAGAGAGGTTTATATTTACTATGTTATGGATTATAAACATGTTACTATATAACTCCAATCACAAGCTCATCCAGATTGAGAGGTTTTTATTTACTCTGTTATGGATTATAAACATGTTGTTACATAACTACAATCATAGGTTCATCCAGATAGAGGATTGCCTTTACTATGTTATGGATTATAAACATGTTATTATATGACTACAATCATAGGTTCATCCAGATAGAAAGGTTTATATTTACTATGTTATGGATTATAAAACAACAATCATAGGTTCATCCAGATGGAGAGGTTTATATTTACTGAGTTATGGATTATAAACATGTTATTATATAACTACAATCATAGGCTCATCCAGATAGGGGTTTATATTTACTATGTTATGGATTATAAAACTACAATCATAGGTTCAACCAGATGGCGAGGTTTATATTTACTGTGTTATGGATTATAAAACTACAATCATAGGTTCAACCAGATGGAGAGGTTTATATTTACTGTGTTATGGATTATAAACATGTTATTATAGAACTACAATCATAGGCTCATCCAGATAAAGGTTTATATTTACTATGTTATGGATTATAAAACTACAATCATAGGTTCATCTAGATGGAGAGGTTTATATTTACTGTGTTATGGATGATAAACGTGTTATTATATAACTACAATCATCGGCTCATCCAGATGGAGAGGTGTGTCGTTACTATGTTATGGATTATAAACGTGTTATTATATAACTACAATCATCGGCTCAGCATCACAACAGTCCTCACACCACAAAACGCCACCAAGGGCATCAAATTTATTTCAGTGCAAATCCACCAGACCTGCAGCACCTTTCAAGAAACCTGTGCATGAGCCTCTGCAGGATGTTCTCTGGTTCGAGTACCGTGAATGCGGTTATTAATGTTGGAAAGAAAAATAATCACAGACTTCAGAAATCAAAGACCCATGTTGTCGACTTCAAACATCGATCGCTGCGTGTTCCTGCTTTGGTGTATTTCGGTGCAAGTTATGTCATCACGGACATGGTAAATAGCAATTGGACAGCAATCCGACGGACAGTTGCTCAACACGACTTACCTTCCTACCAAGGACGAGGAGGACGAAGAAGAGGAGGTGGACGGCGTGGTGGATACCCACGGCAGGGGTAGGAAGGGAAAGCAAGAAAAGAAGAGTTTAGAGAAACAACGTCGCGGACAAGTCTTTCATTAGCGCGATCAAGTCAATCAAATGATTTTTACAAAAAGCTCCATTTCAGAAACTTCTAAATGAAATCGCGATAAACTTGGAGTCGCTATTCGAGGCACAGACGTTTGAATTATTTACTAACCGGAGCTAACAAGGAAAAGATTTTTCTTCTTGCATGTTAACGGGAGCATTTTAAAAGCTCAAATTAAAAATTCATCGCGTACCCTTGCTGTCCGACCGTGGCTTATGTCGAAGTGATCCATGCATTATGCATCTACCTCGATGCAACGATTTGTGTAGCAAAAAAGAGGAAGAAAAAAAAATGGAAAGAGCATTCTTTTAATGCAAGGCCGATCATTTCCCCCGCAATTCGTTTCCCACGGTGCTGCGACGCCATCGACTCAGAGGGGGGGAATGGTAGGTGGCGACACACCGCGAGATGCCCCTTGGGTGCAGACGAAACGACTGTTCCGGTGAAATGCCACCAAGGTGTGTTCCAGGTCCTGAGCACACTCCATCGGCAGTCGGACCGTGGAGTGGGTAAAGGAGCACTGAATGAGCGCGCTCGTTGCGACGTAATCGTCGCGTGCACAGTTGCAACGCTCTTCGAGACTTGTTGGGCTTGTTGATTTGCGGTTATGCCGATTACAAGTTGAATTACACGGATCACCGACACTCTCGTCGTTGCGTGTGCTGCACGTGCCCGCTGGTTGAATTGCTGCCGGGAGCGCAGCTGTGAACCCGATGCAGTGCCCCCTCCCCCCCCCCCCCCCCGTACAGTCAGCGCAGGGATTTTGTAAAAAATTTGCGATCTGATAGCTCGGTTTGTCTTCCCGAGCGGGATCTCTTAACGTCCACCGACTGATGCTAGCACAGAGCGGACGTCCGGCTTAACGACCACCCGAAGGACTGCCTGTGAAGCACTGGGGTGGCGGTTTATAGCTGGGTCTGGATTCAAACCCAGGCGATATAGCTCAGAGGCAAGTGCGCGTCCATCGAGGATATCCAAACAGGCCACAGATGCACCGTGACTCTCCTTGGGAGCATCGCGAGTCGGAAGAGCATTTCGATGCTCGTCGCGGGTTCAGACCATTCCAAGCCGCTGCACCGATGACTTACGGGTCCAAGTGCAGCGACGAATTACCCGGATAGGAGTTTATGTTTAACCGTAAATATTAATTTAAAAACAATTTAAAACCTCCATTTTCTGTTCGTGGAATGTGTGTGTGTGCGCGTGCGTGCGTGCGTGCGTCCGTCCCCTGCGAGCTGTGAGCAGAATTGCCGTATTAACCGTGAAATATCATCAAACGGGCAGGAAAGCGCATTGAATTAGCATCTGTGTGTGAAATACCAAATACATTAATTACAGCTCTTTGTGAATGTCCCAGGGCCACGCGTGACACGGTCTATCCACGCACGGACAGGTTCGCCAGCGCTGCCATCTCACCTGTCAGCCATGGTGCAGGTGAGTTATGGAATCTGAAAATGAGAACAGTTCGAGCTCAGTGTTAATGCCGGGTTTACACATTTGCCATCACAAACGGTCGGGTATCTATCATGGAAATGATGAATTTGCCAACTTTTACGAACATTCTCATGGACCACTCATCACAGGTAGGTTCACTCACCTTGCCTTCTTCGAAGAACCTTCAGAAGTACTGTAATTGGGGGGCTCAGCCGAAGCCTGCTTGGAGTTTTCATTCATACAGCACACAGGTGTGTGTGTGTGTGTGTCTGTGTCTGTGTCTGTGTCTGTGTCTGTGTCTGTGTCTGTGTCTGTGTCTGTGTCTGTGTCTGTGTCTGTGTCTGTGTCTGTGTGTGTGTGTGTGTGTGTGTGTGTGTGTGTGTGTGTGTGTGTGTGTGTGTGTGTGTGTGTGTGTGTGTGTGTGTGTGTGTGTGTGTGTGTGTGTGTTACAAATTTGGCAATTTGCATGCTTCGTGTGACTCTTGCGCAGTATATTTTTGTTAGTGAAAGCCTCATCAATATATATAAATATAATTAATTCCTAATTTCATGTCTGTATAACCATCTGTACATGACTCATTGTGTTCTATCCCTCTCAGAGTCATTGAATAATTGACTTTCCAAAGTTTGATGAACTCACAGTTATTAATTCTGTTTTTTGTACAATGGAGTGCTGAACAATGTTGTTGTACTCAAACAAATCAATGGACGTGTGTTTGCTCTGGAGGTGGGAGGACACCACTCATTTTGCAGAGAATCGATTAAGATGACCCTCGTTCTGGTTGACCCTCGGACGTGACCAATCCAGAAATAAACACTGCTGTGGAAACCTTGGTGATGTCGGATCGCAAATCAAGGTTACTCTTCTCCTGACTACCTAATTTTCCTGGGTGGGGGCAGCTGTGCGACCAATGCAGTGCCCCCTGAAAGTTCTTCAGATGCTGGTAATAACTCGCCAACTCTTCACGAAGAACAGAACTTGACGTCCACCATCTAATGCTGGCAGACAAGACACCCAGTTTAACGTCCATCCGAGTGACGGCGCACGCACATTGATGAATCACCTTGTCTGGAGAGCACAGGGATGACAGTTTATAACCGGGCCAGGCTTCGAAACCAGGCTAAGACAGCTCATAAACGAGTGTGCATACCTCTAGGGCGAGACCATCCCAGCCTAGGCAATCCACAAGGTTGCAGAACTTGCAAAACAGTTTGGCATTTCTGTTGGAAGCATCAAAGCCATTTTCCATGAATATCTTGCCAGGTCTAAAGCTGCTGCTAGATGGGTGCCTTGAAGCTTCATCACACAATCACCAGGTAAGAGTAGAGACCCGTAAAGAGTTGCTGGAGCTCTTCCATGCTGGTCCAGTGGAGTTTTTACTCATGTCTGGTTTAACTGGTGATGAGATGTGGATTCACTACTGGGGCCCTGATAACAAAGCAAGAACCACGAATAGCAAGCACCGGGAATCTCCATCCCTGAAGAACTTTGGGACCCACTCGTCAGCTTCCAAGATGATGGACAACAACTTCTGGGATTAAAAAAAACAAAGGTCGCTGCTGACTGATTACACGACACACAAAACTACGATCACCAATCCACGGCATGCTGAAATCCTCGACGGGTTGCTAAAATATCCGGAGGATGGGTGCCCACACAACAATGTGCCAGTTCACAAGGGCAGAGTTGCCCAGGCCGTCATTCACCAGGTTCAAACGGTTGAATCGTCCACACATCAGCACAGACTTGTCCCAGGTGACTATTATTTATTCTGACATGTGAAGTCTGAGCCGCGTAGTAAACGGTTTCAAGATGATGAATCCTTGAAGTCCACCATTGACAAATGGCTAAAGGAGAAGGCAGAAGATTTCTATTCTTAGGATGGCATTGCTAGTTTGAAGAACGAATGAGGCAAAATGCATCGAGATGAAGGGTTGTGAAGTGTGATTGAAAACCTATTATCTTGCTTCTGTATACCTGAGTTGCAAAGTGATTTGAACATATATATATATATATATATATATATATATATATATATATATATATATATATATATATATATATATATATATATATATATCAAATGAAAGGAGCACACTGACATCATGCGCATGCATTAATTATTCCAATCTTTCAAAACCATCAACAAATGCAATGAGATATAAAGGACATCCAGCATATCTTCCACTCAGAAATTCCAGTCACCTGGATTGTAATCCAACATGGAATGGAGCACAGGCCTCAAACCATCAAAGCATCATTAACAATGAGTTATCACACACCATTATCGTAACAATTGCATTCAGCCTGATTTACAGTAATACACCTGGATTGTGACAGGTGACCAATAGAAAATATGTCCACAGGCAAGGAAGAATACAGGGTATGAGTACAAGACCACAGCAAGACCTTTCCGTGAAAGCCGGAGATTAATCATTTGAAGACGATCATTATCGTATTGCAGGAAGGGTATTACGAGATACGGAATATGGAGGGGATCTAATGGCAGATTCACGAAGTGCCATCATATCATCTCCTCCACCCCCGCCACAAATATAACCACGTCACACGCGGGGCCCAAATTACACCTGAAGTCCGTCTGGTATTGCCGGATAAGGCCGAGTCTCTCCTTGAAGTCGACTCAACCCCCCAGCGTGCTGGTGCCGGTATTCGCCCTCTACGAAAAATCTCTGTCAACCACTGCTCTCATTCCCCGGTGAAGCTTACGCCTCCCGAATCCGGCATCACGAATTTCCTGCCTGGTTCCTACATCCCCGCACTCCCTCGTCGCCCATGCACAGGGGACAGCTCGATTATGGGAAGGAGGAGGAGGACATTGAGGAGGACTGTGCAGAGCATTGGTGCTGCTTCAGCAGTCTCCTTGGCTATTGGGCACAATCCTGGACGGGTCACCACTCCGACACAGTATACCAGCAAGCTGGCACTCATTTTGCCGACATCAGAAGGATGACGGGCTGAGTTAACCCCACCTGGAATTAATTCAACAGCTGAGTGGGATTTGAACTCAGGGCCCGAGGATCCAAAGCCCACCACCCTAACCATTAAGCCAACACCTGGCATATGGGAAGGAACATCGACCATGTGTGTGCAAACAGTAATGCTGTAATTCATCTTCTGGCCCATCATTCAGATATATATGTAGAGAGAGAGAGAGACAGAGAGAGAGAGACAGAGACAGACACAGACAGACAGAGACGGATAGACAGACAGGCAGACAGAGACAGAGAGAGAAAGACAGAGAGTGAGAGAAAAAAATATAAATAAATAAATAAATAAATATATGCAGTCCGTCACGTGTTGTCACTGAACAAGTCCCTCAAACTTTTGTGAAATCGAAACCAAACTTCCGAGCTGCATCTACCTCTCCCGTGTGTGTGCCATAAGGTTATTTTGTTTTAAATTTTTTGAAAAAAACATAATTCTTTATTGTTCAAAAAAAATTAAAAATCTTCCAATTTAAATCTTCAACTTAAATTGCTCATGAAAATGTATTATCACGAATATGACAAATACATTTTCAAAATAAATGTTTGAGTTCTGCTTGGTGTAAATCATGACAACACGGTAACTCACGTACTTATCCTCAGTTCAAACAAGCCGGTCTCTCGAGCTACGTGGTGGTGAGGTGTTTTTAATAACGTGGCGGTTACGTGGTGGTGAGATATATTTAATAACATGGTGGTGACGTGGAGGTGAGGTGTTTTTAATAACATGGTGGTGACGTGGAGGTGAGGTGTTTTGAATAACATGGTGATGATGTGGAGGTGAGGTGTTTTTAATAACATTGTGATGATGTGGTGGTGAGGTGTTTTTAATAACATGGTGGTGATGTGGAGGTGAGGTGTTTTTAATAACATGGTGATGATGTGGTGGTGAGGTGTTTTTAATAACATGGTGATGACGTGGAGGTGAGGTGTTTTTAATAACATGGTGGTAACGTGGTGGTGAGGTATTTTTAATAACATGGTGATGACGTGGAGGTGAGGTGTTTTTAATAACATGGTGATGACGTGGAGGTGAGGTGTTTTTAATAACATGGTGATGACGTGGAGGTGAGGTGTTTTTAATAACATGGTGATGACGTGGAGGTGAGGTGTTTTTAATAACATGGTGATGACGTGGAGGTGAGGTGTTTTTAATAACATGGTGATGACGTGGAGTTGAGGTATTTTTAATAACATGGTGATGACGTGGAGTTGAGGTATTTTTAATAACATGGTGATGACGTGGAGGTGAGGTGTTTTTAATAACATGGTGATGACATGGAGGTGAGGTGTTTTTAATAACATGGTGGTGATTTAGAGGTGAGGTGTTTTTAATAACATTGTGATGATGTGGTGGTGAGGTATTTAATAACATGGTGATGACATGGAAGTGAGGTGTTTTTAATAACATGGTGGTGACGTGGAGGTGAGGTGTTTTTAATAACATGGTGGTGATGTGGAGGTGAGGTGCTTTTAATAACATGGTGATGACGTGGTGGTGAGGTGTTTTTAATAACATGGTGGTGACATGGAGGTGAGGTGTTTTGAATAACATGGTGGTGATGTGGAGTTGAGGTGTTTTTAATAACATGGTGATGACGTGGAGGTGAGGTGTTTTTAATAACATGGTGGTGACGTGGAGGTGAGGTGTTTTTAATAACATGGTGGTGATGTGGAGGTGAGGTGTTTTTAATAACATGGTGGTGACATGGAGGTGAGGTGTTTTTAATAACATGGTGGTGACATGGAGGTGAGGTGTTTTTAATAACATGGTGGTGATGTGGAGGTGAGGTGTTTTTAATAACATGGTGATGACGTGGAGTTGAGGTATTTTTAATAACATGGTGATGACGTGGAGTTGAGGTATTTTTAATAACATGGTGATGACGTGGAGGTGAGGTGTTTTTAATAACATGGTGATGACATGGAGGTGAGGTGTTTTTAATAACATGGTGATGACGTGGAGTTGAGGTATTTTTAATAACATGGTGATGACGTGGAGTTGAGGTATTTTTAATAACATGGTGATGACGTGGAGGTGAGGTGTTTTTAATAACATGGTGATGACGTGGAGGTGAGGTGTTTTTAATAACATGGTGGTGATTTAGAGGTGAGGTGTTTTTAATAACATTGTGATGATGTGGTGGTGAGGTATTTAATAACATGGTGATGACATGGAAGTGAGGTGTTTTTAATAACATGGTGGTGACGTGGAGGTGAGGTGTTTTTAATAACATGGTGGTGATGTGGAGGTGAGGTGTTTTTAATAACATGGTGATGACGTGGTGGTGAGGTGTTTTTAATAACATGGTGGTGACATGGAGGTGAGGTGTTTTGAATAACATGGTGGTGATGTGGAGTTGAGGTGTTTTTAATAACATGGTGATGACGTGGAGGTGAGGTGTTTTTAATAACATGGTGGTGACGTGGAGGTGAGGTGTTTTTAATAACATGGTGGTGATGTGGAGGTGAGGTGTTTTTAATAACATGGTGGTGACATGGAGGTGAGGTGTTTTTAATAACATGGTGGTGACATGGAGGTGAGGTGTTTTTAATAACATGGTGGTGATGTGGAGGTGAGGTGTTTTTAATAACATGGTGATGACGTGGAGGTGAGGTGTTTTTAATAACATGGTGGTGACATGGAGGTGAGGTGTTTTTCATAACATGGTGGTGACATGGAGGTGAGGTGTTTTGAATAACATGGTGGTGATGTGGAGTTGAGGTGTTTTTAATAACATGGTGATGACGTGGAGGTGAGGTGTTTTTAATAACATGGTGGTGACATGGAGGTGAGGTGTTTTTAATAACATGGTGGTGACATGGAGGTGAGGTGTTTTTAATAACATGGTGGTGATGTGGAGGTGAGGTGTTTTTAATAACATGGTGATGACGTGGAGGTGAGGTGTTTTTAATAACATGGTGGTGACATGGAGGTGAGGTGTTTTTAATAACATGGTGGTGATGTGGAGTTGAGGTGTTTTTAATAACATGGTGATGATGTGGAGGTGAGGTGTTTTTAGTTACATGGTGGTGATGTGGAGGTGAGGTATTTTTAATAACATGGTGGTTACGTGGTGGTGAGGTCTTTTTAATAACGTCGCAGTTACGTGGTGGTGAGGTGTTTTTTTTATAACATTGTGGTTACATGGTGGTTTGTTTTTTATAATCGATATACATCTATATAAACAAAAAGCACCGTGGGGCGGTGACACGGTAAAACCATGAATCAGTCCGGGAAGCCGTGAAGACTTTATGCCTATTAATCACGTCCTGTTTGAATGTTAATTCGCCAAGACCCTGAAGACTCAAAAAGATCCAAAATACCCAAAAGACCATGAGGACCCCAAAAGAGCCAGAGGACACAAAAGACCCTGAAGACACCAAAAAAACAAAAGTCACGGAAGACCCAAAAAGACCCTGAAGACCCAAAAGTACTTGAAGACACAAAAGACCACCAATACCGTTTCGACCCCTTACACCCTTAAGACAAATAAGACACGTTAGATTCTTGACCATTTTGAGCACTTGGACCTTCTTATATCACAAATATGTTTCAAGGAAATAAAATATCACAAATATGACAAATATATTTGTGGAAAGACATGTTTGTATTATCATTGGTGTCGCTTATGTCTCCACCAATCATAATGCAAACATTTTATTTCAACAAATTTAGACACTGAAGCAAATCTGTAACGTCAATCTCTGCAACGATGTGTGGAGAGGCAGTGTAGTGAGCCAAGCCACGTGTGTGTGTGTGTGTGTGTGTGTGTGTGTGTGTGTGTGTGTGTGTGTGTGTGTGTGTGTGTGTGTGTGTGTGTGTGTGTGTGTGCGCGCGCGCGCGCGCGCGCGCGCGTGCGTGTCAGATGCACCTCCTGACCGTTATGTTGAGCATCGCCGTGGTTTATGTCCCACACAGTAAAACCACATAATCCGCACAGAACAACCATCCATCTGCCACCGAGACGATTGTTCCCGCAAATGCATGGTGTCCAAACAATTCAGGACTATGTCCAATGGAGAACGGAGGAGTGCTTGTCAAACTCCACATGTTTCGATTTACCCGCTGATCACATCACGTGCCTTATGGTTGAATGGTTTGCATGTGGATGTGTATATATGTATATATATATATATATATATATATATATATATATATATATATATATATATATATATATATATATATATATATATATATATATATATAGTTATGGCGCCGGGGTCTCGGCCGCCAACCGACCGCTCTGACGGAGCCGCAAGTAGAGTCGGCCAGACTGATCGCCCGGAATATAGATCACCGCCCGGATAAGTCCGAGTCGACGGGTCCTTGTACAAGAACCGAAATACGCCAACGGGAAAATCACGTGGGGTAGGGTCGATTGCCAATCTTCAATGTACCTAAATTCCCACGTGATCCAATTACCGGGGTATTCCACCCTCGACGGAACTCGTACGGAACAAACTGCCGAGGCGAGCCTGTCCCGCGCGCGATTCCGAGTGGCTTAATCGCCGAGAACCGTCGGTCCAAATGTCCCCCTTTGACGGCAAACCAACGGCTTTCTAACTCCCAACACACGAAATGCTCAGTCAATGAAAGAATCGACGCGACGAGCTGAAAACATTTAACAATTGGGGTATTTATTAATAATAATGGGGAACTCGGGAAGCACGTAAGAGCAGAACTATTCCGACTATACGAAATGCAATGCAATAATTTACAGCACACAAAGCACTGAACAATTTCCTACTTACTAGACGGGCCCACGGACACACGTATGCACACACACACACACCCAAGAAATGTTGGCCGAGGCCTTTAATAACGAGCTCCAGCACGGAGGACAGGTGAGCTGAAACCCAGAACCTATCTCGAACCTCTCCACCTCGTGTGCTCTTCAAGTTGTTCGGACCCGGGCTCCAGCGAGAGCGAGCTGGATCCAATTGCCGTGAGCCGCGATCCTTCCCGAGCTCCAGCAAATCCTCCCGCGCTTCTCAACACGTGCTGGTGAGACAAGGAGCTGATCCTTCCCGTCGATGCGTCGCTTCCCCGAGCAACCACCTCCAAGAAGAGGTCGATGAGTCGCACCAAGCCGGGAACCAAACGGAGAACAATGAGCTCCACGAACCAAGAAGAAGAAGAAGAATAAGAAGAAGCCACCATTCGCAGCTCGAGCCTAGCAACCGGCTCAACTTTCTTCCAAACAAAGCAGCTCTCCAAAAAGCCTACCGAGCCAAGCAGGACCCCAAGCTCTGCTGAACAACTCCTCTGCAGAAGCAAAAAGCTTTTGAAAGCCTCAACCCTAACCCAAGCCAAACTGGACCCGAAGGTCTGCTGAACGACGCCCCTCAACTCAGTACTCACGAACACGAACAAAGAAAGGATCTCCTCTTTATCCTTCTCCGCCCGCTCCCCCGCACCCGGCGTGACTCATGCCCTCGTGATCCATCCCCCGCTCAATCACGGGTGGTAGGGAGTTGTTGACGTCATGAATCATGGGACGACAGGGCTCTTCTTCCTCTTCACAGAAGAGGGGGAGGGACGTCTCCATTGTTCGCTCCCTAACTATTAAATTGATCCACAGCGCATCTAATCGATTTCTGAACATTTAAACAATGGAAGGTGAGCTATCTAGGGAACAAGCACTTATCGACATAGCTGACTAAAGGAACCTGTATGTTGTATGCAATCGAATTCCGAACTCGTCACAATATATATATATATATATATATATATATATATATATATATATATATATATATATATATATATATATATATATATATATATATACATACGTACATATATATTAGGGTGCTTCATAATAGGGGTTAAAAAAATAAAAGTATGAATATTCATGCTCCCTGAGTGTGCCTTTGTTCCATTTGACAGTAGAAACATACACACCAAATATGAAGCAGATTGGAGGATGTTTAGGGTTCCTCATGTTGGCACAAAATTGTTGAAATTTGCCAAACTGTAACTGACAACTTACTGTCGAATATGGACAACGCAGTACACTTCACAATTAATATGGTTGTTTGATATTTTCAAAAACCACAGCAGTCATATAGGATGAAAGAATAGTTTTTCCAAGGAGACCCAGATGAGCTTTTTGACATTGCAGTGCAAAATGCCCTCTCCATAAATAATTGACATAATTGTGCCAACTTGAGGAACCCCTAAATATCATGGAATTTTGTTCATTTTTGACCTATAAGTTCTTATGGCGTATTGGAACAAAGGCAAAATCAGGGAGCAGCAAAAATCAAACTTTCATTTTTTTGGAACACCCTAATATATATATATATATATATATATATATATATATATATATATATATATATATATATATATATATATAGTTGTGGGACGGGGGTCGGGTGAGAAGAGCACGAGGGGGGAAAGCTATCTCGGCTCCCACCTGACTCCCCGGAATTGTAGGCCATCGCACACGGATAATTCTGTGACGCGGCGGGTCGTTTAACCGACCGTGGATGCCAAGAACTCAACCACGTGTCCTAGGGTCCTCCCATCTATGTGTTAACCGGGTTACCTTATTACTCACGTGATTTAATTACCGGGGAACACGCCCTTGGCACGCCTTGTCCAAACCGGATCACTCCACCGGACCAGATCACTTTACCGGATCGGATGCAGCCGAGCGACACTGCCAAGGACGTACCGGCTAAGAGCAACAGATTGTTGGGAATAAAGTCCGGGCTAAGCTAGGATTTGGACCATGCTGGATCAATGAAGGAAAAGACAAAAGCAAGCAGGGAACATTTCTAAAAATAATTTATTAACAATGGGCGAGGAAAGGTATGTGGTACGATCAATACATTTATTGGGGTGTACAAGCAGAGATAGGGAAAAGAAAGGTGTGCTGTGACAATAATCAAGCAACTAATGAAAGCGGACGCAGAGCAGACCTAACCCGAAAATAATAATAACAATCTTCTGCAGGCTTACTTATTTCGACAGGTGCCAGGACACACACACACACACACACACACACACACACACACACACACACACACACACACACACACACACACACACACACACACACACACACAGAAAACCCGATGAAGAGGAATTGAAGCAAGACAGGAGAGGAGTTGAGGCTACGGTCTCTCGGTTCCTTGGTATAATTGATATACGGTACCCGAACGCGCCACCCATACGTTTGGGGGAATTCTCCATGGCGCGGTACTCCCCTGACAGGTGGTGCGTCGTCTCTTGCTTCGGGCAACTCGCGTCGAGACCGTGGGCGTGAAGGAGGGGCTTGAGTTGGGAAGACGGAGTCCAGAGCGAGTGTACGGAGTGGTAGGCGGGACCAGGTGGGTGGGTGGAGTCAGTGTCATGTGGGCAGCGAAGAAAAGGAGGAGTCCAGCGATGATGACAAAAGGCGAAGTCGAGGTGATGACCACAGTAGGTGGAGTCGAAGACCAGTTTGAGCGGAAGGCGAGACAGGGAAGAGAGCGAGCGAACGGCCCCGTGGCGTGGGCGCCCTGATTGGGCAGGGAGCGAAGGCGTTGTGTCGCCACCCGAATCGGGCGCTCTGATTGGCCCTGATCCCGTGTGCAGCCCGGCCGCGATGGCCGGAAACTGCAACATTCCATTTTCGGCAAGATGACCCCATGCCACAGAAATATCAAAAATATTGAATTGAAACTTGCCAGGTATATTGCTGGGGACCTGAGTATGTGCATTTTCAAGGTTTGATATTAATCGGCCAAGTGGTTCCCAAGATATGGCCATTTATTTCCCAAAACAATGACAGGACACTGTGCTATGACTTCACAATTGACGTCACAATTGACGCTGGGGACCTGAGTATGTGCCTTTTCAAAGTTTGATATTGTTCTTCCTCATCCGTTTCAGATGTTTCCCAAGTTATGGCCATTTATTTACCAAACCAATGACAGGACATGTTGCTGCGTAGGCGTGGCCGATGGGAAAAGGGCACCTTAGTTACCGTGGCATAGGAGTGGCAATGGTCAATGGCAGCGAATGTCATGGCAAGCAAAGACAGGGAGGTAAACTTGATTTAAATTTGGATTTTAATTAACTCTGTGTGTGTAAGTATCACAGCAGTTGTTTCATCAATGCAAGCGATAATTCGTGGAATGCATGTGAACATTCCGTACGGGCAAGCACTACTTCCGGATAGTGATGACTTACTCTATTCTAATAATTTCTTGAT
>NC_140966.1:112660469-112690469 GCF_056783735.1 Eptatretus burgeri | reverse complement strand
ACCATAGATTTTAGACGGTAGTTGATATATAATGGGATTTTATGGCCATGGCCCTCATAATCAATTTCAACAATTTCAACATATTAATCCCATACTATAGATTAATATATGCACATGAGTGACGACAAGATGACATTGTTTCTATACATTTGTATATATTCGTCCAACACTACAGATTCGGACATTTAAATATGAGTGACAACAATATGATATGTTCTTCCATGTCTGTGTTGATTTATCCAAGACTATAGATTCAAATCTGTATGCATAGATTAATCCAAGACGATGGATTCATACATGTACATATCGATGAAGTCGTTCTCATTTTCCTGGCCTCTGTGTGTAATATTTCAGACAAACTGTACACAGATGTGCAAGCAATCACGTATAACTCGTGTTTGTCCACGACTTATCATTCTCGTACACGTATAATAACTTGCTTGTTCTTTCCACCCTGTAGACCTGGGTAACAATGTGCATTTGAAGAGGTCGGTGGCGGAAACGCTCCACGGGGATTCTTTGGAAGGTGTACAAGGGGGATCCGAGTATTGAACGAGCTCTGCAGCGGAGATGGAAAATGTGCAAGTTGGAGGGAAGTGGGAATCGTTCGCCATTCAAGGACATCGAGCACTGCACTGTGTGTAACGGGAAGGGTACCACGGCTTTACCTGCCTTACCTACATCACGAAAAACCTGCACTCTCTCCGTTTGGGCCTTTCATTGCTGGTATTTCCAGGTTCAGATATAATATGATGATATATTAAAGGAACTTAGGGATCTCTCGTGGAACTTTGCATGCACCTCATCAGCACCAAGTCCCATTGTGTTACATGAGAGGAAGGGTGCTGATGGTGCGGGGTTAAGAAGGGGTTGAGGTGGCAGTTTGAAGAAGAAGAGGATTTTGATATAGGATTCTGTATTCCCAGTTACAAACATATATGATGGACTGAGTTGAGGACAAGGTGAGAGGCTTGATCGACATTGAGGTTGTGTCAACTTCGGCTTCACCTTCTGCCGTGTCCCACCCACTCGTTGGCTCCGAGAACGTGTGCCATCTTTAACGTCCAAATTCCAACGGACGGGACAGCCGGCTTAACGTTCCTTCTGTAGAACAGTGTTGGAGTGTAGTCGTTGACACCCTACCTGCGAAGTATGGGGATGACGGTGTATTATCGTGAGGTCAGGAATCGAACCCACACGACAGAGCTCAAAGACGAGTCACTACTTCTGCCAAGTTGTTATAGTACAACTTTTCACATAACAATTGTGATTTTTTTTTCATTAGGCAACAACTCCGTAAGGGTAAACGAACATCCTGGAGCGATCACGTGACTCGTTTGTTGCATTATGAAGCCGATGATTGTGACGCCAACGTCGCATTTTCACTGCACGGTCCAATCAGGTGTAAGGATGTCTGCACGTGACATTGCGTTCCTGCCTCCGATTGGTGGAAATAAAACCGTGTGCCCAGTCATCACATTTCTCCGGTCACGTGAACAGTATTTTATGTTTAAATAAATAATCACATCCGTGAAAGGTTGGAGTTGTACTTTTGTGACGACAAGAAAAACTATAAATGGTGGTGGGGAAATTCTCCTTTTAATAAATCATAGTAGTATCGTGTATAGTAAACCATAGTAGTAGTATAGTGTATAGTACCGTACAGGGAGGATGGAATTACCATTTGGACCATCATGCCTGTACTATAGCCACACATTGTGCGTGTTATATAATCGGATCTGACTTCAAAAAAGGACTAACCATTAGCAGACGACTCAGAGGTGAGCACACCGGCAAACGAACCACTCTGCCATCTCTCGGCTATATAATAGTGTCTTATCCAAGGTCTATCCAAGTACGGGTATCCATGCAGTACCCCCATCCTGCTTAGCTTTCAAGCTTGCAAGTCATAATGCTCTCCGAATCATTTATCTCCAAAACATACCTCCCCCCTCCCACCCACCATCATCATAATCATCATCACCCCATCCACACATCTCTTTACCCCCCTCCCCCCCGCCCTTCCTCTTCTCCAGAAACTCATTACATCAAAAGTGGTCTCCCTTATTTCCCTCTCACTTGCACCCATTCCCCCCTCTCCCCCTCCCCCACCCTCAAAGCCCCCTCCACGGTGCCACTAATGACCAGGGAGGCCCAGGAAGCTGCGTTTATATGTGGGATGTTATTAATTTTTAATTCGTGTTCGCTATATATCAGAGATGATGGAATTTGAACAGCCATTGAAAACCTGACCGTCCATTAACACACGATCCCTTCTCGCTCTTTCCATCGGTGATTTCTCAAGTTTGTCTTCCTTCCTTATTTTGGTCGTTGCATTCTCATTTATTGTGTTCCGGAAGAGTAGTTTGGCCAGGTTACATGAAAGCCCATACCATTTGCTGATCTGTTAAACCTTGTGGAGTAACCATACTCAGACGTGAAACCCCCATTCATCGGAGCCAAGCTCGAATCTCTAAAAGACCAAACATGGCCGATGCGATGGATACTTGGCCATGGAGGGCCATAACGGGATATTCACCTGGGAGTTCTCCGTTACACGAGTGCTCAACAAGCGTCTTATTGTGGACTTTAAAGTCACCTCGTGAGCAACCGAGTGGAAACTACACTCGGATTTACTCTCCTGTGGGATGAAACCGGCCCACGCCCTGCTGGAATCAAAACCTGGAGAGTGAAGGCTCCAAAGGACCTTTAAATTCCAGATTTGAAGTCAACGAACGACGAAGGCCCATTACCTGAAAGGTGGACTGGACGGCAAACCAAGCACATCGCCTGGACCCGGACACGTCAATCCTTATAGAGTTGCTATTGGCAGGAAAAAAGAAAGATCTTAATGAAATTCCATCAAAGTTTATAAACAACGAGGAGAGGGTTGTCAGAGCAAACAGAAAGCTCATAACGGAGTTATATAGATAGGGACGCGCGGGGTTTCATTCGGTGAAAAAAGTACGTCCTTCATGACAGTTTCCCATCGGTACATGCAGGCAAAATCAGCGTTACATCGTGTCATTCACCCTCGGAACGTTCGACTCAAAGAAACGATGTTAATGAAGGATTCGTGAGAAATGAGCAATCGATGTGACGGTCGTGAAGGATGATCACACATTAACATTCACCACTCGTTCGCACACGAGGCCCGATTGCGAGCGAACCTCAGAGAATGCCCAATCTACATTGAAATTACCTGTCCAGGTGTGCGAGATACGGCATTTCGTGTTCGAGTTTTTATGGCCAAGCGTCTTCATTGATACTCATCAAAGCGTTACTTTCAAACGGAGACCGAGTGCGACACGCGGAGACGAGCCGCAACCACAACCGCGATCGAGCGAAACCCAGGTTATGATGTGGGTAAAACTTGAGGTCAAGAGGATAAAGTTCCGAGCAAAAGTGAGCTTTTTCTTATATTAGGCTGTTTACTGGTCCAACTGCCTTTCACACGAGGCCGCTTCATGTTCTCCAAACAACAAACATCACGAAACACCACAACTCTAAACAACAATAACAATACAGCAAATACAACAAGAACACAACTTAAAATAATTACACTACAATGAGCACACAATAAGGAAACACATAATCTAGACTCAAGAGTGACTATCATTAGAATAAACGCAACAATCACAATCTAGAGTGATTACCATTACAACATCCATCCATCCATTGGCACCATACTCTGTGTAGAGCGTTGGTTCTGCCAAAGCAGTCTCCTTGGCTATTGGGCACAATCCTGGATGGGTCGCCACTCCAACACAGGATACTAGCAAGCTGGCACTCATTTTGCCGACCTCAGAATAATGATAGGTACAGTCAACCCCACCTGGTATTAATTCAACAGCAGAGGGGGATTTGAACTCAGGATCCCAGGATCCCAAGCCCACCACCCAAACCATTAAGCCAACACCAGGCATACCATGACAGCAATCACAATCTAGAGTGATTACCATTAAAGCAATCACAATCTAGAGTAATTACCATTACAACAATCACAATCTAGAGTGATTGCCATGACAACAATCACAATATAGAGTGATAACCACAGCAACATTCACAATCTAGAGTGATTACCATTGCCACAATCACAATCCAGAGTGATGACTATTACAACAATCACAATGTAGAGTGATTACCATGACAAAATCACAATATGTAGTGATAACCACAGCAACACTCACAATCTGGAGTGATTACCATGACAACAAGCACAATCTAGAGTGATAACCACAGCAACATTCACAATCTAGAGTGATTACCATGACAACAATCACAATCAAGAGTGATAACCATGACAACAATCACAATCTAGAGTGATTACCATTACAAAAATCACAATATAGTGATCACCATTACAACAATCACAATCCAGAGTGATTACCATGACAAAAATCACAATATGGAGTAATAACCACAGCAACACTCACAATGTAGAGTGATTACCATGACAACAATCACAATCTAGAGTGATTACCATTAAAAAAAATCACAATATAGAGAGATAACCACAACAACACACAATCTTGAGTGATTACCATGACAACAATCACAATCTAGAGTGATTACCTTTACAGCAATCACAATCAAGAGTGATTACCACAACAACAATCACAATCTAGAGTGATTACCATGACGACAATCACAATCTAGAGTGATTACCTTTACAGCAATCACAATCAAGAGTGATTACCACAACAACAATCACAATCTAGAGTAATTACTATGACAACAATCACAATCTCGAATGATTACTATGACAACAATCACAATCTAGAGTGATTACCATCACAAGAAATATACAAAGCAAACACACAACCTAGAGTGATTACCATTTCAACAAATCACAATGCATGCAAACACACAACCTAGAGTGATTAGCTTACAACAATCACACAACAAGCAAACACACAACCTAGAGTGATTAGCTTACAACAATCACACAACAAGCAAACACACAACCTAGAGTGATTAGCTTACAACAATCACACAACAAGCAAACACACAACCTAGAGTGATTAGCTTACAACAATCACACAACAAGAAAACACACAACCTAGAGTGATTAGCTTACAACAATCACACAACAAGCACACAACCTACAGTGATTAGCTTACAACAATCACACAACAAGCAAACACACAACCTAGAGTGATTAGCTTACAACAATCACACAACAAGCAAACACACAACCTACAGTGATTAGCTTACAACAATCACACAACAAGCAAACACACAACCTAGAGTGATGAGCTTACAACAATCACACAACAAGCAAACACACAACCTAGAGTGATTAGCTTACAACAATCACACAACAAACAAACACACAACCTAGAGTGATTAGATTACAACAATCACACAACAAACGAACACACAACCTAGAGTGATTAGCTTACAACAATCACACAACAAACAAACACACAACCTAGAGTGATTAGCTTACAACAATTACACAACAAGCAAACACACAACCTAGAGTGATTAGCTTACAACAATCACACAACAATCAAACACACAACCTAGAGTGATGAGCTTACAACAATCACACAACAAGCAAACACACAACCTAGAGTGATTAGCTTACAACAATCACACAACAAACAAACACACAACCTAGAGTGATTAGCTTACAACAATCACACAACAAACAAACACACAACCTAGAGTGATTAGCTTACAACAATCACACAACAAGCAAACACACAACCTAAAGTGATGAGCTTACAACAATCACACAACAAGCAAACACACAACCTAGAGTGATTAGCTTACAACAATCACACAACAAGCAAACACACAACCTAGAGTGATTAGCTTACAACAATCACACAACAAGCAAACACACAACCTACAGTGATTAGCTTACAACAATCACACAACAAGCAAACACACAACCTAGAGTGATGAGCTTACAACAATCACACAACAAGCAAACACACAACCTAGAGTGATTAGCTTACAACAACCAAACAAGCAAACCCACAACCTCGAGTGATTAGCTTACAACAATCACACAACAAGCAAACACACAATCTAGGGTGATTAACTTACTTCAACAACAATCACACAACAAGCACACAAAAAGGAAACACGCAAGCTAGAGTGATTACCCTCACAACAATCACACAAGTACACAGTAAGGAAACACACAACTTCAAACCATGCATGTACAAATGCAACTTGAACTAGAACAGCCCTCGGAAGAGCACGTACCTCCACCAGGCAGAACAGTTTACGTTTCGTATCCACCGATAGGCTGGATCTGGATCCGAATATGAATTAAATTTAATTGGTTTGTTCTCGTCATCTAACCAATCATCCACGCAGTTTTGTCATAACTCGTCCACAACCTTAGAAATGTCATGCTATATATCGTTTTTAGCCGCCGGGAGGAAAACACACAACCTCCGTCTACCCTCGGTGGCGAAGGTAATAAAGAAACCACAACGACCAAACTACAGACATATCAAATCTATAGAAGGAGTCTCGAGCTCTTCCCTCCATGACTTCAAGCATGCTGCCCACCGTCACCTCATCATCTCTCCCATGTCCACTTCTAAGCTTGTCGACACCCACTGAGACCCTGTTCTCTCCTTCTACATGCCATTCCTCCTTTTGTGCTATAATGTACCCATCGTCTCTTGTCTGGTAACAACCCCATTTTTGTATGTTGACCACTGTCCCTGATGTTCTGCTCTTCCATGAGCCTTGATATCTGTATCTAAAAACACAAATACATTCGAGAAGCACCAGCTCTATAAGCCCCAACAAAACCTTACCTGCGCAGAGAACCACCGTTTGAGCCTCTTTCAGGTAGTGGATCAGTGGAGGCACACAGCGAGGATCGGACAGCAAGTGAGCCTTGGGGTATTTTGGGGAACACACTTGTTGCCCGACCATCACCCAGCCTCCACCATTACAGATTTTCGTCTCTCTGGGGCATTATGAGGCCTGGAGTCGCATCCATATAGGGCCGAAATATCCCACCGATGGCCCCTCCAACACATGCCCCCTCACGCGAAATCATATAGCTATTCCTGGCATCCCAAAAGCCCCCAAACTTGACTCACTTATCCGGATCATGCTCACACACATCTAAACTTGGGTTTTTAATTCAAACGAATGCAGCACATTACAATATCCTATTAAACTCGATCACACATCAAAGGAATAATGGGTGTGGAGAGATCACGGTGAGCAGTTTGGAAAACTCATCACATCTCCATGGCCTGGATATCATCGTCATCATTTCTGAAGTTCATTAGAGGTTCACTCGGTGCCTTCCCAAATCACTCAACTTCAGAACTTCAAATTTCACTTCATCATTCAGCTTGCTGCTCACATTTTTCACCAATCCACGATTTCTCAATTCCAAAACTCACCCCATCAACTCCTATTACCATTCTCATTAAAACTTCATTAAACTCACCATTCTGATTTAATAAACTTATCAAAACACCTTAACAATTAATTGTTACTTCACCAATAACATCCGAAAGTAATACTAATTACTCACCTTAAAATTATTTACACTTAATCACTCACCTCACAGAGTCCAAACACACCACTAATATAATACAGAGCCCAAACACCACTCACCATACCGAGTACTCAAAACATTCACCATACAGAGTCCAAACCCAACCACTCACTTTACAGAGTACTAACTCCACCACTCACCTTATAGAGGATTAACCCCATCACTCACCACATGGAGTACTACCCACACTACTCACCTTATAGAGTACGACCCACTACTGACCTCATATTAACCACACTACTCGCCTCATAAAGGACTAACTCCATCACTCACCTAATTGAGTACTAACCCTACAACTTATCTTACAGTATTCTAACCCCACCACACACCTTAGAGTGCTATATCTCCACCACGCACCATCCAAGATCTATCAACTTCATATCTTCATATATTCTATCTTTTTACTCATCTACCTTACATAAACTCACCACTCACTTTTCTAATTGATTAAATCCCACCACTCACTTTCCTTATTGAGTCAACCTCACCATTACATGTTCCATATAACTGGGCATCACCTCTCCTTCTCACCCTCTCAAATTACTCAGCCTCATCACATACCTTTCAAATGCATTCAACTCATCCACCAAATTCATTTCAGCTCACCACTCACCTTTTCAAGAGTTCCATCTTTCCAATCAATTAACCTCATCAGTCACCTTCCAAAACCATCGTCAACAACTACCCCCCCCCCCCCCAACCCCACACACCTCCCACCACCCCATTCACTCCGATTGCTTCACCTGCTTTTGCAGCTCATTCAATCTCAGCCCTTGCTCGGAGACTGCTCAAAATCACCAGCCTGTCATTGTCAGCTCACAACTCACCGGGCACTGTTCGAATGGACACGCTTCGCCTCGGATTGAATTTCCTCTTCGGGGCCAAACGAAGTGAAGCATCACCCGATAAAAGTTCTCAATATAGTGCGAGCGCCGGATAATGGCGACTCTGCACTTTTCAAGCACAGAATCATTTCAGGCTCAGACAGCCATTCCCTCCACGGCTCTATGTCACAATGGCAGATTCGGCGCTCGTTTCGTGATGCATGCAACGTCACAATCTTCGGTTCAGATCAATAAGGAACTCATCGCCAAATGGTATTTGGATATCACACTCACAAGATTACGAGGGTATCTGATAGAATTGTTCAAGATAATGAAGGGTATAGACAAAATAAGCAAAGAAGGGTTTATTTCAGTAGAATACACAATGATCGGACCAGGGAACAACGCCTAAGAGTAAAGAGGAGGAGACTGAGGATGGCAGTAAGACAGAGATCTTTCACCAAGAAAGTACTGCGTGGAATAGGTCACGTGGTCTCATGTATAAATAAATATTTTTTTCAAATTAGCCGTTACTCATTAATCATATTTATTTATTTAAATCTCTTGTAGAATCCAAACTATAAACATGTCAAAGTTCAAAAATAACATGACAAGTTACTCATAATGGGCTTGATATATTTAATTTGTATTAATTGATAATACTGTATAATGATATTTAATAAATTAATAATTCAATGACTGATGATATATAAATAGGGATTTAAAAAAATGACTGAAAATCTCAGGTCTCATCATCTATTTCATCCACAAGTTATATTCAGAAGCTAAGTTAAGGTTAGTTTACATCAATTATAAATTGATATTTTTGTACTGCTCTCATGTTTATAACAAAAAGGAAATCTTATAAACAGTGTTAATATTTACATGAAATGGAAATGCATATGCTACACTTGCATTTGATTCCATTCATCAACATTTTAAGATTGAACCCAAAGGCATGGCAGGACAACCTTGAGTAATGTTAGTCAACCCAGGGTCGCAGCCCATCCTCCTGGGGTTACCATGATTTTCCACCTTAAAATGTAGGTGGTCACTTAAAATCCTTTTCACCATATGTTTGGTAAATCTAAATCCTTGACACTAAATCTTCTTCTTCTTTCGGCTGCTCCCGTTAGGGGTCGCCACAGCGGATCATCCATATGATCCGCATAGTGATTTGGCACATGTTTTACACCGGATGCCCTTCCTGACGCAACCCTGGTCGCCTCTTACGACACATGGGATCTGGTACACCTATTTTAACCGGGGTATACACCGGCCCAGTATACTGGTACTCATTTCGCCGACCTCAGAAGGATGACAGGCTGAGTCGACCCCCCCTTGACACTAAATGTATGGTAATATTAAATCATTTGCACAAAATGTATGGTAAATTTAAATCATTTACACGAAATGTTTGGTAATATTAAATCATTTACACGAAATATATGGCAAGTTTAAATCCTTTATACTAAATGTATGGTAATATTAAATCATTTACACAAAATGGATGGTAAATTTAAATCCTTTACACGAAATGTATGGTGACTTTAAAATCTTTCACACAAACTATATGGTAACATTAAATCCTACACACTAAATGTAGGGCAACTTTAAATCATTTAGAATAAATATATCTTCTTCTTCTTCTTGTTTCGGCTGCTCCCGTAAGGGGTCGCCACACTGGATCATCCGCCACAGCGGATGATCACTGTCTGCCACAGCGGACAGCTACCCTTCTGTCACAAATCACTCCTGCAACTCTTCTCCACCCACTCCATCCTGCCTGCACTCTCTTTTTCACTTCTCTCCCACACTCTCCTTCGTTTTGGACAGTTGATCCCAAGTATTTAAACCCATCCACCTTCCACACCTCAACTCCTTACAACCTCACCACACCACCACCCTCCTTCTCATTTACGCACATGTACTCTGTCTTACTCCTACTGACGATCATTCCCCTTCTCTCCAGTGCGTACCTCCACCTCTCGAGGCTCACCTCAGCTTGCTCCCTACTCTCCCTACAGATCATGATGTCATCCGCGAACATCATAGTCCATGGAGACTCCTGTCTGATCTCGTCCATCAACCTGTCCATCACCATTGCAAACAGGAAAGGGCTCAGAGTCGATCCTTTGTGCAATCCCACTTTTACCTTAAACCGGTCCGTCATTCCTACCACACACCTCACCGCTGTCACACTGTCCTCATATATATCCTGCACCATCCTCACATACTTCTCCACCACTCCTGACTTCCTCATACAATACCACAACTCCCCTCTCTTGGCACCCTATCATAAGCTTTCTCCAAATCCACAAACACACAATGTAACTCCTTCTGGCCTTCCCTATACTTCTCCATCAACATTCTCAAAGCAAACATCGCATCACTGGTGCTCTTTGCTGGCATAAACCCACATTGCTGCTCACAAATCTTCACCTCTCCTCTCAACCGAGCTTCCACTACTCTTTCCCACAACTTCATGGTGTGGCTCAACAACTTTATGCCTCTGTAATTACCACAGCTCTGCACATCACCCTTGCTCTTAAAAATCAGAACCAGTACACTTAATCTCCACTCCTCAGGCATCCTCTCACTTTCCGAGATTTTATGAAACAATCTGGTTAACAACCCCACTGCCATCTCTCCCAAGCACTTCCATGCCTCCACTGGTATATCAACTGGGCCAACCGTCTTTCCACTCTTCATCCTCTTCATAGCTGTCCTCACTTCATCCTTACTGATCCACCCCACTTCCTGTTTCACTATCTCCACCTCTTCCAACCTTCTCTCTCTCATTTTCTTCATTCATCAGTTCCTCAAAGTACTCCATCCACCTTCTCAACACACTCTCCTCGCTTGTCAGCACATTCCCATTTGTGTCCTTTATCACCCTAACCTGCAGCACATACTTCCCAGCTCAGTCCCTCTGTCTGGCCAATCGGTACAAATCCTTTTCCCCTTCCTTTGTATCCAACTTCTCATACAGCTTGCCATATGCCTTTTCCTTAGCCTTTGCCACCTCTCGCTTTGCCTTTTGCCACCACTCCTTGTACTCATGTCTACTTTCTTCATCTCTCTGGCTATCCCACTTCTTTTTCGCCAATCTCTTCTTCCTTATACTTTCCTGTACTTCCTCATTCCACCACCAAGTCTCCTTATCTTCCTTCCTCTGTCCAGATGTCACACCAAATACCTTCCTAGCTTTCTCCCTCACCACTTCTGCTGTAGTTGCCCAATCATCCCACACCTCTTTACCACCATCCAACACCTGTCTCACCTCCTCCCTAAATTTCACGCACCAGTCTTACTCCTTCAGCTTCCACCATCTGGTCCTTGGTTCAGCCCTCACTCTCTTCCTCACCCTCACCTCCAAAATCATCCGACAGACCACCAATCGATGCTGTCTTGCTCCACTCTCCCCTGCCACCACCTTACAGTCTCTAATCTCTTTCAGGTTGCATCTCCTGCTTAAGATGTAGTCCACCTGTGTGCACTTTCCTCCACTCTTGTACGTCACCCTGTGTTCCCCCTTCTTCTTGAAATATGTATTTACCACCGCCATTTCCATTCTTTTTGCAAAATCTACCACCATTTGCCCTTCCACATTCCTCTCGTTGACACCGTACCTCCCCATCACCTCCTCATCCTCTTTATTCCCTTCCCCAACATGCCCATTGAAATCTGCTCCATCACCACTCTTTCATCCTTGGACACACTCTCCACCACTTCATCTAACTCACTCCAGAAATCTTCTTTATACTCCATCTCACACCCCACTTGCAGGGCATATGTACTGATGACATTCATAATCACCCCTTCAATTTCCAACTTCACACTCATCACTCGGTCTGACACTCTCCTCACCTCCAATACCCTCTTGACATAATCTTCCTTCAGGATTACTCCAACACCATTTCTTTTCCCATCCACACCATGGTAGAACAGTTTGAAACCACCTCCAATGCTCCTAGCCTTACTCCCCATCCACTTGGTCTCTTGTACACACAGTATGTCCACCGTTCTTCTCTCCATCATATCAGCCAACTCTCGCCCTTTGCCAGTCATAGTCCCAACATTCAGTGTTCCAACTCTCACCTCCACACTTATACCCGTCCCCCTCTCCCACTGCCTCTGGACACACCTTCCCCACCTCCTTCTCCTCCTTCTCCTCCTTCGCCCAGCAGTAACACAATTTCCACAGGTACCCTGCTGACCAACAGTACCGGTGGCGATCGTTGGTAACCTGGGCCTCGACCGATCCGGTATGGAAATCCGTTTTATTGTCTGCATAATGATTTAGCATAGGTTTTACGCTGGATGCCCTTCCTGACGCAACCCTGGTTACCTCATATGACACACAGGGATATGGTACACCTATTCTAACCGGGGCATACACCGGGCCCAGTACACTGGTACTCATTTCGCCGACCTCGGAAGGATGACAGGCTGAGTCAACCTCCTGGTGTGTATTAATTCAAGTGGCCAACGGGGCTTGAACTCAGGACCTTTTGGATCCCAAGCCGCTACCCTAACCACAACGCCAACACCAGGTGTTTTAGAATAAATATATTATAATTTTAAATCCTTTATACTAAATAGATGGTAACTTTAAATCCTTCACACGAAATGTTTGGTAATATTAAATCATTTACACGAAATATATGTCAAGTTTAAATCCTTTACACGAAATGTGTGGTAACTTTAAATTTTTCACACTAAGTATATGGCAACTTTAAATCCTTCAAACTAAATGTATGTTGACATTAAATCATATACACAAAATGTATGGTAACATTAAAATTTTATACACTAAATATCTGGAAACATGAAATTATCTATCAATATATTACTAAAACTCTCATAATGTATGTATGTATGTTCCAGAAATACAGCCAAAACGGTACAGGATAGCGCAAAAAGGTTATGGCCACCTTACTCACCATTCACCTGCGGTGTGCAGTATCAAGTTTCGTTAAAATCGGGTAAAGAAAAAATTATTTAAAAAATCAATTCCTGAATAAGTCAAGTACTCTTCGGGAGAATTTGATCAATGCAAACAACCTCAGCAGTATAGTGGCCTGGAGCTATCTTCTTTTTTTTTCTTGAAATTATTTATTTTAAAATCTCAAACATTTAGTATAGACAAAGAATGATTCATTTTTAAGCATAAAATAAACATCACCATTTTGATATAATACTTCCGTTTTCATAAATAAATAAAATTGTTTCGAAGATTACGCACAATACTTTCTTTGACTTTCTTTTCTCCATTTTTTTTCTTCACATTGACGCGCAATATCAAGTTTCGCTCAAATCGAGCAACGAAAAAAATTATTAAAAAATCAGTTCCAGATTCAGTCAAGTACTCTTCGGGATTATTTGATCAATGCAAACAACCTCAGCAGTATAGTTTGTTGGAGCTATCTTTTTCTTTTTCTTTTGAAATGATATTTTTTATCCACCGCTCTCACAACGGGAACCCAACGCATTCACGGGTCATCTAGTATATACTAAATGCATGGTAACATTAAATTATATGCACTAAATATCTGGAAACATGAAATTATAAACACTAAATGTAAGGTAACATTAAATTATATGCACTAAATATGTGGTAACATTAAATTATCTATATATATTACTAAAATTCTCATCTTGTATATATGTATGTATGTATGCCTGTATGTTCCCGAAATACAGCCAAAATGGTAAATGATAGCACAAAAAATTTTGGCCCACCTTATTAAACATTCACCTGCAGTGTGCAGTATTAAGTTTCGTTAAAATCGGGCAACGACAAAAATTATTTAAAAAATCAATTCCAAATTCAGTCAAATACTCTTCGGGAGAATTTGATAAATGCAAACAGCCTCAACGGTATAGTTGACTGGAGCTATCTTTTATAATTTTACTTGAAATGATTTATTTAAAAATCACAAACATTTAGTTTAGACAAAGAACGATTTATTTTTAAGCATAAAATAAACCACCATTTTGATCTAATACTTCCATGTTCATTATAAATAAAATTGTGTTTCGAAGATTACGCAGAATAATTTCTTCGACTTTCTTTTCTCCGTTTTTTTTTCACATCAACGCGCAATATCAAGTTTCGTTCAAATCGGGCAACAAAAAAATGATTAAAAAATCAATCCCAGATTCACTCAAGTACTCTTCGGGATTATTTGAAAAACCTCAGCGGTACAGTTCGCTGGAGCCATCTTTTTTCTTTTTTTTTTCTTTAAATGATTTTTTCATCAACCGCTGTCACAACGGGAACCCAACAGGTTCACGGGTCATCTAGTATCCACTAAATGTATGGTAAAATCAAGTTATATGCACTAAATGTATGGTAACATTGAAATTATAGACAATAAATGTTTTGTAAAATTAAATTATGTATCTATCTATATATTACTAAAACTCTCATCTTGTATGTATGTATGTATGTATGTATGTATGTATGTATGTATGTATGTATGTAAGTTCCTGAAATACAGCCAAAACGGTACACGATAGTGCAAACAATTTCAGCCCACCTTACCTACCATTTGCCTGCGGTGTGCAGTATGAAGTTTCGTTAAAATCAGGCAACGAAAAAATTATTTAAAAAATAAATTCCCGATTCAGTGAAGTACTCTTCAGGAGTATTTGATCAATGCATACAACCTCAGCGGTATAGTTCACTGTTGCTTTCTTGGTTTTTTTTTCTCGAAATGATTTATTTAAAAATCTCAAATATTTAGTATAGACAAAGAACGATTTATTTTTAAGCATAAAATAAACATGCCATTTTGATCTAATACTTCCGTGTTCATTAATAAATAAAATTGTGTTCAGAAGATGACACACAATAATTTATTCGACTTTCTTTTCTCCGTTTTTTTTTTTTTCTTCACATTGACGCTCAATATCAAGTTTTGTTCAAATTGGGCAACGAAAAAAATTATTAAAAAATCAGTTCCCGATTCAGTCAATACTCTTCGGGATTATTTGATCAATGCAAACAACCTCAGCGGTATAGTTTGTTGCAGCTATCTTTTTCTTTTTCTTTTGAAATGATATTTTTTATCAACCGCTATCACAACGGGAACCCAACGCGTTCACGGGTCATCTGGTCTACACTAAATGCATGGGAACATTAATTTATATGCACTAAATATCTCGAAACATTAAATTATACACACTAAATGTAAGGTAACATTACATTATATACACTAAATATGTGGTAACATTAAATTATCTACATATATTACTAAAATTCTCATCTTGTACATATGTATGGATGTATGCATGTTCCCAAAATACAGCCAAAATAGTACAGGAGATCGCAAATTTTTTGCCCAACCTTACTAAACATTCTCCTGCAGTGTGCATATTAAGTTTCGTTAAAATTGGGCAACGACAAAAATTATAAAAAAAATCAATTCCCAATTCAGTCAAATACTCTTCGGGAGAATTTGATCAATGCAAACAACCTCAGCGGTATAGTTCACTGGAGCTATCTTTTATCATCTTACTTGAAATGATTTATTTAAAAATCTCAAACATTTAGTTTAGACAAAGAACGATTTATTTTTAAGCATAAAATAAACCACCATTTTGATCCAATACTTCCATGTTCATTAATAAATAAAATTGTGTTTCGAAGATTACGCAGAATAATTTCTTCGACTTTCTTTTCTCCGTTTTTTTTTTTTCCACATCGGTGCGCAATATCAAGTTTCGTTCAAATCGGGCAACAAAAAATTATTAAAAAATCAATCCCAGATTCAGTCAAGTCCTCTTCGGGATTATTTGATCAATGTAAACAACCTCAGCGGTATAGTTCACTGTTGCTATCTTGTTTTTTTTTCTGAAAATGATTTATTAAAAAATCTCAAATATTTAGTATAGACAAAGAACGATTTATTTTAAAGCATAAAATAAACATCGCCATTTTGATATAATACTTCCCTGTTCATTCATAAATAAAATTGTGTTCAGAAGATAATACACAATAATTTCTTCCACTTTCTTTTCTCCGTTTTTTTTTCACATTGACGTGCAATTTCAAGTTTCGTTCAAATCGGGCAAAGAAAAAAATTATTAAAAAAATCAATTCTCGATTCAGTCAAGTACTCTTTGGGAATATTTGATCAATGCAAACAACCTCAGTGATATAGTTCACTGGAGCTATCTTTTTTTTTTTGGAAATGATTTTTTTATCAACCGCTGTCACAACAGTAACCCAACGAGGTCATGGGTCGTCTATTTTTTTACTAAAATCTCATCATGTATGTATGTTCCCGAAATACAGCCAAAACGGTAAACGATAGCGCAAACATTTTAGGGTCACCTTACTCACCATTCGCCTGCAGTGTGCAGTATCACGTTTCGTTAAAATCGGGCAATGAAAAAATTATTAAAGAAATCAATTCCCGATCCAGTCAAGTACTCTTCGGGATTTGATCAATGCCAACAACCCCAGAGGTATAGTTTGCTGGAGCTATCTTTTTTTCTTGAAATTATTTGTTTTTAAATCGCAAACATTTAGTATAGGCAAAGAATGATTTATTCTTAAGCATAAAATTAACATCGCCATTTTGATCTAACACTTCCGTGTTCATTGATAAATAAAATTGTGTTTAGAAGATTATGCACAATAATTTATATGACTTTCTTTTCTCCGTCTTTTTAATTTTTTTCACAATGACGCGCAATATTAAGTTTCGTTCAAATCGGGCAAAGAAAAAAATTATTAAAAAATAAATTCCCGATTCAGTCAAGTACTCTTCGGGAGTATTTGATCAAGGCAAACAATTCAGTGGGATAGTTCGCAGAAGCTATCTTTCTTTTCTTGAAATGATTTTTTTTTTTCATCAACCGCTGTCACAATGGGAACCCAACGGGTTCACGGGTCATCTAGTGTACACTAAATGTATGGTAACATTGAATTATATGCACTAAATATATGGTAACATTAAAATTATAGACACGAAATATATGGTAACTTTAAATTCTTTACACTAAATGTATGGCAACTTTAAATCCTTTACACTAAATATATGGTAACATAAAATAATTTACACTAAATGTGGATGGCAAATCCTCCCAACGAGAATTGTTTTTAGGACCTTTACTGTTGTTAATCCGTTACATCCTTTAAATCCTTTACACGAAATGTGGAACATAATATAAAATCATTTACACAAAATGTATGGTAACTTAAAATAATTTAAACTAAATTGATGGTAATCTTCAATCATTTACAGTTTACACTAAATGTATGGTAACTTAAAAGCATTTACTCTAAATTTATGGTAACCTTCAACCATTCATACAGAAATTAAGGCAACCTCAATCATTTATACTAAATGTATGGGAACTTAAAATCATTTACACTAAATTTATGGTAACCTTCAATCATTTACACGAAATGTATGGTTACTTATAATCATTTACACTAAACTTATGGATATCTTAAATCATTCACACAAAATTTATGAAAACCTTCAATCATTTATACCAAATGTATGGTAACTTAAAATCATTCACACGAAATGTATGGTAAGTTTCAATCATTTCCACTAAATGTGTGGAAAGTTAAAATAATTTACACGAAATGTATGGTTTTATTATTATTTTGCATGCAGCCAGCGGTTGCATGGTTGCATCACTTCTGTGAGCGGGGCGATGCTGCTGATGCAGTGCCCTCTGTTTCAAGGAAGCTGGTTCTCATTTCCCAACTTCAGAAGGATGCCAGGCTGAGTCAACCCACCTGGTGTTGTGTAGCGGCATGAAAGGGGCTCAAACTCAAAAACCAAGATCTTCAAACAGCCACCTTAACCGTGAAGCAAACACCAGGCTTAATGTATGGTAAGTTTAAATAATTTACACGAAATGTACGTATGGTAACCCAGATATCGCCTTCAGTCGTACTTTTATGAATTTAAATGCTTTTCAATTTGTACTGATGTGTTCATTACCAAATTACATTCTGAATGTTTTTGTCATGTAATATATTGCTCTTTGAAAATATATTTTTCTTAATTAAAATCTTTTTAAATTATAATCTATAATTTGGTTTGTAATTACGGTTAAGGAGTTATTGCATCCCTTGAAGTCGTTTGAGACCTGGACCTGTGGCCTTCTGATTTGTTTATGTTGCCACCACTGGCCTAGAATTATGTACACTCACCAAAAATAACAGAAAGTGAAACATAAAGATAGCCTCATAGTAATAATGAGGTGGAATAGGCAGACCTGGGATGTCCCAACAATCCACATCAATAAACCTCCTTATCTCCCTCTGTATATCCAACTTACAGATGGTGTGTATGCGTATGTATAAGACCTTGATTTGTATATGATTGAATAACATCTGTACACGATTGTGTAACATTAACAGCACACATGAATGATAGTGTGTGATTGTCGAAGACAGCTTGTGTTTGCTCAAGACCGTGGGGTTATTATGCGAATGAATGTGAGTGCATACCTGTATGCATGAGTGTTTGTGCACCTTTGTGAACTCTATCCATGCTTTCAACATCATTGCTACTTTCAAACCGTCATGGATTCATCTCATTATAACACCCATTCCATTGCTGAGATTTTGGGACATAACACCTTCGAATATGATGCTTTGGGGCCATTGAATAACAAATTCCTTTCAAGCGTCAGACTTGGTCTCGAGGATGGTAATTGTTTTTTTATAATGTAATTTACCAATTTTTGCCTTTCAGATCTTCAGTGATACTTATTGCTGTTTCCGACCCACAGTGTATCTCAGGGGACAAATCTCCCATTTGGAACTTGGGAGAGTTACATCTCCATCCGACCCTCACCTTTTGTGAAAATGCTAACTTAGTCTCCACCCCAACTTTCTCTCGAAAAGTAAAGAATCCATGCAGCCAATTATTACATGTGCAAGCATACCGCCCCCCCCCCCCGCCTAAAGCCAAACTGATCGACAAAGAATGAAAACCTACAGCAAATGCAAATAAACATTACTCTGGATAATAAAACAGACAGAACGAGAACATGTTTTTTTTTTTAAGCAGCTTTCCTTTCCAGTTCTACTTAGACTGCAATCGGATTCCAAAATTTAATTAATCGGAACCATTTCTTATTATTTTGTTTGATCAGCACTCTACACGGCACTTATAGGGAGCACGTGGAAAACTGCACGGACATCCCCGCACATGGTAATAAAATATATCCAAGTTAAGTTGAGCGACTCCTCCACAGGAATCCTCAATTAAGCGAGGAACATCGGGTGCAATTACAAACCAAGAAAGTTCTAGTTGTGCACGGGGTGGGGGGGGGGGTTAATAATGCGTCTGATTCTGCCAGATTAGTGGCCCGGATGACAGGCCCTCTCGGTTTCACAAGCACTCAAGGACATACTTTGTATGGATTTCAATACTTTAGTTCGAACTTGTCTTGTCAACAATGCACTATCCTGTCAACCTGAAAAGTGTTTAGCCTTTACCATTTCGAGAAATGCAGTGACATCCGTGATACAAGAGGAGGGAGACAGAGGGATGCATCAACTCACCAATAACTCCAACAAATCACCATCAAAAGAAAAGTCAAGATTCACATGGCAGCTGCCATCAAGGCTGCCGTAAAGCCTGTCAACTGTACTGAAAATCCAGCAGCTATAAAGTACTCAGGAAAGTGTGTGTGAGAGGGAGAGAGAGAGAGAGAGAGAGAGAGAGAGAGAGAGAGAGAGAGAGAGAGAGAGAGAGAGAGAGAGAGAGAGAGAGAGAGAGAGAGAGAGAGAATGTGTTGCTTGAAGCAAAGCTGGTCCTATATAGTCCCCAGTGAGGCAGTCCGTTGGCAGTGAGGCCAGACTATCGACCGCAGCTAGGGAGATAATCATCCATGAATAATGGAAATAGTAAGGGGTGGCCAATAGCACTCTTGAGCTTTCTCCTGCCCTCACTCCGACCTTAGATTAGCAGCAGGCAATGGTGTCTCTTCGTAAGCCTTTTGAAGTAATGTTATGTGACATGAGCCGACTGCCGAAGGAGTGAAAATAAAAATCCTTTGCATATTTTTATCAGCTCTTCCTCCAGGTATCCACCGTACAAAAAAACAACAAAAAAAAAAAACATGCGGCTTCAGACATTTTGACTTGGTCCTAAAAACATCCAATTTTCATCCACTGCTTAGAATATATAAGAACATATGCACACCTCGCTAACCCTCACCCGAACACACACCGAACCCTAACCCTAACCGACACTGAATTAACCCTCACACAAACACATTCATAACTAACCCTCACCATAACACACATTTAACTAACCCTCCCCTGAACTCACCCCCTAACGCGAACCTAACGCACACCTAACTCCCATCCAAACCCCCACCTAACTAACCTTCACCTGAACACACACATATGACACAATTAAACCTCACCAAACTAACCTCACCCTTACCCACACCTATCGAACCCTCATCCTAACAGCACACATAACTAACCTTCACCTGAACCAGAAGTATAACATTTACAGACACTGTTGTGCGTTAATCCAGTCGCAGGAACTTGCTGTAAGTTCGACATAGCTCTCTTTATTTCGATCTACTTGTGAATAATCAAAAATTATTTTCAAAGCTGGCGAAAAACATGCAAAACCCATTTGCTTTGGCTCCAGAAATTTCTCGCAAGCTAATGGAACTTATTACCTCTGCCACCAAAGGTGGTTGGAGGTTAAGTTTTTACCTTTGTTCGTTACCTGCGAAATCGAAGATTCACAAGTACAGTATATTGATTGGTCTGGTCTGTTCTTCCGTCTGTCCATCTTTATATCAAATTTTCACTCCGATCCTCTCGAAACCTAACCACCTGGTAGAGAGTAGTGACAAGCTGGAAGCCTCTTGTTTTTGATGCCAATAGGTCAATTGGTCAAAAGGTCAAAGGTCACATAAATCACCAATTTTCAACCTTGATATCTATATGCTGCATATAAAATCGTGGGTGGATGGTGAACCATCGTCGAGGTAAAGCCTTGGTCATCCCATGTGAGGATGTCTATTAATTACTTATTACTGGACCTTGACGACATCTATGAATTATGTCGAGTAATTACAGACTGTTGGAACATACCTTTTAGACATTCAGATCCCTCAGACCTTGAGACCCCTTCGACAGTTTAGACCCCTTTAGACCATTCCATATCTTTTCAACCCTTTGGACCTTGTAAGACCCTTTATACCCCCTTAGACACTTTCAATATTTACACCGTTTCGACCTCTTGATCCTTTAGACTCAATGACCCTATTTAGACATGTTAGACCTATTTTGATTCCTTAGACCTGTTACTACTGTTGGAGCTTAGCCTAAACTCTAGACCTTTCGATCCATTTCGACTATGTTAGACTTTTTGAACCTTTTAAGACTCCTTAAATCCTCTTAGTTCTCTTTACCCTTAAGACTGCTGAGACCCTTTAGACATTTTAGACCCCATAAGAGCTTTGAAGATACTGTTACGGCTGTGGAAATTGGCATTACACCATGAAGGACCCGTAGGTGAGATATCTCGAAGTACATGTGTAGTTAGCCCAAACCCGTTGTATAGAGGGAATTTATGTGATTCATCCGGGCTGCGATGCTTTGAGTTTGCCATTTTTTCTGTTCTATCTTTGTTTTGAACCAACCATGTCTCAACCGCCATCACACAACAACCACGCCACCGCCACCATCTATGCTCCCACATCATGGCACCACCGCCATTCCCAAACGGCACCATAACCATCAAACCACCACCGAAAACCCTCCACCACCTTCACCTCTCTCCTTCTATGGCCATTCCCGCACCACCTGTGAACACTGAACGTCGGGCTGTCTCGAGCCAGTTCGGCATTTGGTGCCGAGCGCACCGAGCCGCGAGCGCAAATAGCGGCCTTTCCGAGGGAAAATTCGGATCAAAAATGCGACACGCCCACTTTTCCTCCGTCCAATTAGCGAGCACGGGGCGGATTGGCCCCGCTTCCAGGCGCGTGTGTGAAGTCGATATATGCAAATTCTAGGATCAGGGGAGGTTCACGCCCCCATTTCCTCCGACCAATGGGCGAGTGTGGCTCCGCCCCCGAGGTCATTCTGATCCGAATATTTGCATACTGGCTTCTCCTGCCTGCCTATAAAAAGGCGAGCGCAAGGCGAATTAGTAGAATCGAGTCGGTCGGGTGAGGAGAGTGTGGAACTAAAGAGAGTGGCAGAGTCGAGTCGGTCGGGTGACGCGCGCGCATATTGGCCTCCAGGCACGCGCGCATATTGGCCTCCAGGCCCGTCTGCCCCCTTGTCTATGAGGGTGGCTTCTTTCCTTTGCTTTTGAGTAAATGTGTGTTGGCGCAGTCTGTAAAGTATAACTGTATAAGTGTTGCCGTGTGTGCGCGTAGTTGGTATTAACTCTGCGTCGTTGTTGCTTTTATTGTTTTGGTTGCTTTATGTGCATTTTGTCTGTATGGCTGTATATACGTGCTTTCCGTGTGCTGGGAAATAAATGTGCATTGTGTGAACCGTTTTCCCGTTTCGCTTCGTCTTTCCTTATTGAATCTCCATCCTGCTTCACGTAAAGGGTTCTTCGTGGATGCAAAACGCCCGGTAAATAATCTGAACCATCGAGGTCGATGATAACACCGCTCGGTTATCCCGATAGTATGGGTCAAAGGGTCAAAGGTCAAATAAAATAATCAATTTTCATCCTATTAACGTGAAATTTGAACAGGATTTGCATATTGGGTCACAGAACTGGTTCATCAAAAAACCAGAACGATCCATTTAGCCTTTTTGATATGTCAACGGTTTCCATGACAACAGTTGCACACCATTATAATCAAATGGACCTTTTGTGGGTTTATTTTTTTTACCATACCTCAGAAATTTTTCAAGATTTCAAATTTAAACTTAAGCGGCTTCTTTGTACGTATTTGTTGTGTATATATATATATATATATATATATATATATATATATATATATATATATATATATATATATATATATATATATATATATATATATATATATATATCGATAGATATGAGGTATGTTTGTTCAAACGTAGTAAAAGGTCAAGGCCATCCAAAATATGTAAAACCCCTGTAGCGGCATCATCTTGCCTTTCTTGTGGTTATGTGTAGATATGTTGGATTTCAGGTTTTTGGGAATAGTGGCAACCGGAAATGACGAATGGGATGAAAGGAGTTCACAGTGTGGTGAATAAAGGATTGACACGGGTTCCAAAGGCTCGGATGTCTTTTCCTTATGTGCTAAACACCTATTGGGCCGCAATTACAAAATGTATGAACCAAATTTGTATCGCACAACATTCTATCAATGTACAACACTTGATTAATCAAATTTTTGAAATCACCAAATTGCTGTTTCCATGGCAACTATTCTTTATTTGGATTTTGCAAGTATGCCATGCACATCATCTTTCTTGTTTGTTTGTTTATCTGCCTGTCTGTTTGTGATCAGGATATCTCAAAAAATGATGGACGGATTCAGACGAAACTTGTTGGAGAAGTACGGTGTGTGACAATGATGAATTGATTAGATTTCGGTGAGGATCTGGATCTGGATCTCGATGCGAAAAATTTAATTGATTCCCATTGAGAGATGGGGCCAAAAACAATATAAAGCAGGATATCTCACAAAGTTGTGGACGGATTCAGATGAAACTTGGTAGATGAGTTGGATAGGTGACAATAACGAGCCACTTCGATTTGGATTCAGGTCCGAATCCAGATCTGGCCTATCAGTGGGATACAAAACATAAACTGCTCAGCCTGGCATCGGAATACACTCTTTCGAGTGTCGTTCTAGTTTAGACTTATATCAGTTCTACTTCATCATCGGTTGATCAAAATCATTAAATGCTCAATAAGCGAACTATCCCCAAATAGATTGCGGTAGTTTCAGAGAGAGTACGGCAACGTCTTCTGAGGACATTATATTCCCACTCGTATTTGCTGTTTGCTGCACACACATCGCAAGTCAAGAAAAACAACAAAAATATCCCACGCCACCAGCCTTGCTTGAGAAGATGAGCTACAGTGATCTGCAAAAGTATTCACCCCCTACCAATAATGCCACATTTGGATGAACTACAAATTATATAGAAACAATTTTTCTGAATGAACTTTCATTGCATTCATAACTGAAGAGATCAAATTGTAATAGGTATAGTTAAAGGAGGTTAAATGTCAGGAATACCTGTAAAAAAACAAGTCCAAATCAAAATTCACTGCTTGTAACAGTATTCAGCCCCTTGGGGGTCAGTACCTTTTACAGCAATGACTGCTACGAGTGTTTTGGGGTCGGTCTCTCCCAGCTTTTCACAGTGAGTGGTGAAATCTTTGTCCATTCTTCACGTGAAAATTGCTCTCGTTCTGCCACGTTTGATGGGGATCGTCGATGGACGGCAATCTTCAAGTCTCAACATAAATGATCAAATGGGCTCATGTCAGGACTTTGACTGGGCCACTCAAGAACATTTATTTTATTCTTATCCAGCCACTCCAGTGAGGGTTTATCTTTGTGCTTCGGATCGTTGTCCTGCTGAAATGTGAATCTCCTTCCCAGTTTAAGATTCATGGCCGACTCGAACAGGTTTTCATCAAGAAATCTCCTGTACTTTGCACCGTCCATTGTCCCTTCTATCCTGACAAGCTTGACAGTCTCTGCTGATGAAAATCAGCCCCAAAAGGATGAGTTGAGGAAGGGCTTTTACAGAAGATCCAGGTTGGAGTGGAGGAAGTAAAGGAACAGCTCGGTAATCTAAGAGTAGATAAGGCTCCGATCTGAGTCCAGATAACATGCACCCGAGAGTGTTGATGGAGGTGGCTGAGCAGGGAAGCGAGATGTTAACGGATATTTTCAATAGTTCCCTGGAGTCAGGACAGGTACCGGAGGATTGGAGAGTAGAAAATGTAACACCATTATTGAAGAAAGGATCCAGAGAAGAATTGGGAAACTATAGACCTGTTCGTTTGACTTCAGTTGAGGGGAAGGTGTTGGAGACTAATTAAAGACCAGATGAGGAACCATTTAAACAAATACAAACTAATTAATGGTAGTCAGCATGGGTTTACCAAAGGTAGTTCCTGTTTAACAAATATTTTAGAGTTCTCTGAAGCAGTGTCTGATTGGGTAGATGAGACAAAGGCAGTGGACATAATATATCTAGACTTTAAGAAGGCATTTGATAAGGTACCACATCAGAGGTTGTTAGCCAAAGTGAGTGCTTGTGGAGAGGCTGGTCAGGTAGCTAATTGGATTGCAAACTGGCTTAATGGTAGGAAGCAAAGAGTGGCTGTGAGTGGGAGGATGTCATGCTGGGAGGATGTAAGTAGCGGGGCACCTCGGGGATCAGTACTCGGACCATTACTATTCATTATTTACATCAACGATTTGGATAATGGGTAAAGAGTAAGCTTTCCAAATTTGTAGATTTTTTTTGTATACGTTGTCGAGGCTCGTATGAGAGCTAACACACAACGCACAGCGAGGGGGACAGGAGACAAGAGGGATGGGAAGGACAAAACAGTGGGAAACAGAGATATCAGGAGATCTGTGGAAGGGAGAGGGATGAGACAGGGAACATGGAGGAGGAGGAGGAGATTGGGACCATACTCTGTGCAGAGCGTTGGTGCTGCCAAGGCAGTCTCCTTGGCTATTGGGCACAATCCTGGATGGGTCACCACTCCGACACAGTATACCAGCATGCTGGCACTCATTTTGCCGACCTCAGAAGGATGACAGGTCGAGTTAACCCCAGCTGGTATTAATTCAACGGCTGAGTGGGATTTAAACTCAGGACCCCAGGATCCAAAGCCCGCCACCCGAACCATTAAGCCAACAACAGGCATGGGGAACATGGGGTATACAAGATGGATATTACAGGGACTTTCAGGAAGGAAAGCAGTGAATTTGAAAGAGGTGGGGTTGGGTTGGATTAATGGGGGTAGAAAAGATCAAGGATTTGGATGGGGGATGATAAGAGGTGGTGGTGAACAACTGTTTTGAAGGCCTGGAGGGAAGAATGGGGTTGAAGAGAGTGCGGGAGTTTATTCAAAAGGTGGGGAAAAAGGGGCATGAAAGAGTGAAGGTGAGCAGTAATTTGTGATTTTGGTAGTTTTACCAAAAGGGGGTTGTTGGCAGACCTTGAGCGCCCTGCGGAAATATGGTGTGGACAAATCGTAGAGAGCGGGGGGGGGGGGGCGGCGAGGCTGAAGAGGAGACGGTAGAAGACAGAAAGACCACCGACCTGCCTGCGGTGAGAGAGTGAGAGACCCAAAGACTCAGCCTAATCGCAGGAGATACCAATGATCCGAAATGCCTTGGTTTCCACAGTGTGAAGCCGAGAAAGGTGAGAGGCAGGAGCACCAGCCCAGAGGTGAGAGCAGTACTCCATCAGGCTGCGGACAAAAGCTTTGTATGTGGTCAGGAGCTCAGGTGGGCCAAGGAAGGACTTTGCACGATGGAGGATTCCCAGTCGGTGACTGGCTTTGGAGGCCAGGTTGGAAATGTGGCTTTCCCAGGAAAGATCATGGCAGATTGTGATGATGAGCGGCTGAAGGAGACAGGGCTTTATTCACGAGAAAGAAGGCAGTTACGACGAGATATGATGGAGATGTTTAAGATAATGAAAGGTATAAATAAAATAAGTTCAGATGAATTATTCAACAGAGTAGATGACGCAAAGTTTGGAGGTGAGGTGGATAGCAGAGGGTGGGGTGATCAGATTCAGGAAAGTATTGATACTTGTACAGATTGGGCAAAAGACTAGCAGATGGAATTTAACTTGATCAAGTGTAAAGTGTTGGGGATGGGAAAAAACAATGAAAATAGAGATTACATGATGCAAGGGGTAATTTTGGAGTGTGTCACACAGGAGAAGGATCTGGGAATGGTAATAGATATGGGAGGTAAGCAGGCAGCACAGTGCCAGGCAGCTATAGGTAAAGCAAATTGGGTTTTAGGTTGTATTCGGAGGGGATCAATTATAAATCAAAAGAGGTGGTGTTAACATTGTATAGGAATTTACTGAGGACAAATCTAGAATATTGTATGCAGTTTTGGTCACCACAGTTCCAGAAGGACATAGATGGCATAAAGAAGGTTCAGCATCGGGCTACGAGATTGATTCTGGGCCTAGCTTGACTCAGCTATGAGTAGTTGAAGGAGACAGGGCTTGATACACGAGAAAGGAGGCGGTTGCGAGGAGATATGTTAGAGATGTTTAAGATGATGAAAGGTAGAGATAAAATAAGTGAAGATGAATTACTCAACAGAGTATACAGTGACAGAACCATGGGACATAGCTTGAGAGTAAAGAAGAGGAGAGTTAAGACGGTAGTAAGGTAGGGGACTTTCACTCAGAGAGTAGTTAATGCATGGAATGGTCTCCCTGGAAAGGTAGTGGCAGCAGAAAAAGTAGATAAGTTTAAATTAGCATTAGATTGGTACCTGGAAGTTATGAAGACAGAGGGGTATGGGGATGTTGATAAGACTTGTAGGTAGTTTGAGCATTGATGGGCGATTGTGTCCGGAGTGCTGTTGGTGGGGGTCTTGTCAAGGGGGGTTGTGTGGTTGATGTTGTGTGTTATTAACCAAGACCATGCCCCCTCCCTGAGGGGAAGAAAAGGGAAAAAAACAATTAAAAAATAAATAAAGTAAATAAATAATTACAAAGAAAAACTACAAAAAAAATTTCATTAATTAAAAACTTATTTTTTTCCCATTTTCTTCCTTGGGTCTTGTGTAGATGAGTTGGTGTGGTGTTCACGCAGGCATGATAGTCTGAATGACCTGCACCTGTGTTGGATTTCCTTGTTTTAACATGATGCTGCCACCACCATACTTGACAGTAGGGAGGGTGTTGACTGGGTGACGTGCAGTGTTAATCTTGCACCAGACGTAACACTTTGAATTTAGACCAAAATGTTCAGTTATTGTCTTGTCTGACCACAAAACGTTTCTCCACACGCCTGCAGCATCATAAACATGGTTTTTCACAAACTCCATACGAGTTTTTAGAGATGTCTTTTTCAGTAATGGCTTCTTCTTACCACCTGTCCATAGACACCAGCTTTGTGAAGGAAATGGAATATTTTTGATTGATGAACACTGACCCCCATCTCAGACATAGACCCTTGCAGATCTTTCAAAGTCATTGTTGGATTCACAGTGACATTCCGAACCAGTTTCCTGCTCGCCCGGCTGCTGAGTTTGGATGGACGACCTGATCTGGGTGGAGTCTGGGTGGTATGATACGTCTTCCACTTCTTCATGATGGATTACACCGACTCAAAGGGATAATGAGTGACTTTGAAATCTTCTTATAACCCTCTCCTGAAAGGTGCTTCTCCACCACTTTACGTCTGACTTCTTTGGAAAGCTCCTTGGTCTTCATGGTTGCCTTGTAGGTTGACAAGTGAGTTGCACCTTAAATCTCCTTCGATAAGTGGAGGAGCTTCATTTTAAAGTTAATCCACTGATTACATACAGGTGAAACCGATTACACTTATTTTATAACCTTTCAAACAAATAATTTGCTCCTGAAATGATTTTGGGTTAATTAGACAAAGGGTTCGAATACTTCTGGAACTGAGAATCATCATCTGATTTTCTCTGTTAATCTAACTTATTCATATTTTCTCTGCATTTTTTAGCTTTATGACTTTGGAGTAGTGTGTGAAGACTCTTTAGATTAAGTTTGATTTGAAAACATCAAGAAATAAGCTCAGGTGGCATCAAAATGTGAAAACTTTAGAGGGGGGTGAATACTTTTGCAGTAAACTGGAAGTAAGTTGTCTCATCCACTTGCTGTTCCTTGTGGATATTCTAGATCCCCTTGGTATATTTGGCAGAGGAGGCCTCTGGGGGTTGTACCCTGGAAAGCTTGAAAAGTCTTTGCATGACGTGTAGAGGGAGAGAAAAACATGACTTCATTATGACGATGAGCCTTCATCTGAACATCACATCAGGTGTTTGTTTAATTTCCTCATCCATCCATCCATTGGGACCATACTCTGTTCAGAGCATTGGTGCTGCCAAAGCAGTCCAACGGACTATTGGGCACAATCCTGGATGGATCGACACTCCGACACAGGATACTCGAATGGCTCAATCATCTCAGCGAGCTGGTACTCATTTTTCCGACCTCAGAAGGATGACAGGCTGAGTCAACCCCACCTAGTATTAATTCAACAGCCAAGCAGGATTTGAACTCAGAACTTTAGGATCCCAAGCCCACCACTCTAACCATTAAGCCAACACCATGCATATTTACTTATCTATGAGACTTTATCCTTCAACACCGAATGTAAAATTAGAGAACGATGCCAGAGGAAAATACAGTTGTTGCAACAACATAATCCACCAAATCAATCGGATAACATATACGTTGAATTTGAACAAAAGGCCTTTAATCAGAGAGGAACTCGGTGGGATGGTGGAACCAGACCTCTGTGGGACGTCTTGATCGATCGTCATGTAATGGGTTGTGGAGGAAGCTGCACTAGGGGGTCACCTGGGAGCTGTGGTTAACGCGCGGGGTCGAAGGACCAGATGTCTGGGAAAGGCCGAGCGAACGCAAGTTGATCATTAAGCCTGATTGCC